>NC_062554.1:17791507-18094537 GCF_016906955.1 Phacochoerus africanus
TTGAATTTCTAACCCCCAACATGAGTGTATTTGGAGATAGGGCTTTTAGGAAGTAATTAAAGTTATTAGTTAAATTAGTTATGGGTGGAGCCAATAGGACTCATGGCCTTAAAAGAAGAGAGTCTTCTCTGCACAAGTGCAGAAGAAAGGACCTGTGAGGTTGCAGCAGGAAGACAACTGTCTGCAAGCCAAGAAGAGAGACCTCACTAGAAACCGAATGGGCCAGAACTTTGCTCTTAAATTTCACCATTTCCAAAACTGTGAGAAGGTAAAATTTCTGTTCAACTCACCTAGTCTACGGTATTTTGTTCAGGCAGTCTGAAGTAACTAAGACAGTCATGCACTGGGACACAAGAGCTTTATAAATACACATATAGTTTTGCTTGAGTCACACTTACCATTAGTAGTCTGTCTCCTACTTGCAACCTTCCATCTTTTTGTGCAGCTCCTCCATCTATAATTTTAGTTACATAAATGCTGTTGTCTCCTGGAATGTGTTGGTTCCCCACACCTCCTGCAATACTGAAGCCTAAACCTATGGAAAAGAAACAGAAAAAGAAAATCCTGTTTTTTTTTTTTTCTTTAAGAAAGTGCTACGAGTCACATTTTAACAGCCTAAAACAAAAAACCCTTAATTTATTACAACAGTAATAAATAATAATAAGGATTCTATATCAATCAAACTTGTTCTTTATATATTTGAAATCTATCGATTAATGGTAATGAAGCAAAACACAAGTATTGTCCTGCTCATGTTTAGTCTGTGGGCTCATCTTCGTTGTTGTTGTTACTCTAACATAGAGAACAGAAGCAGCACTAATCATTTGGGTAGAAACCTCAATATTTTTGACATTTCAGGATAGAAATTATGGCCATTAGAACATTCCACAAATTCTGAGCTGAGTCACAAGGAAGATACACTGGATATTTATGTAATAATTTCAGAAAGAGAAGGAAAAGAAGCTTGATGTTTTGCCTTTCAGGTTTTCTTCTCTACCTTTAACATCTTTTAAACTTCCTGGCATTTCCTGCTATTAACTTATAGTAAAGCTAGTCACACACACAACTATAATTTGAAAAGATACTTGCACTCCAGTGTTCACTGCAGCACTATATACAACAGCCAAGATGTAGAAGCAACATAAATGTCCACGGACAGATGAGTGGATAAAGATTTTCTAGAAATATACAATGGAATACTACTAAGTCATAAAAAAGAATGCAATAATGCCATTTTCAGTAACATGGATGGAGCTAGAGATGATCATACTAAGTAAAGTAAGCCACGCAGAGAAAGACAAATATATGGTATTGCTTATAAGCAGAATCTAAAAAAATACAAATGAAGCTATTTACAAAACAGAAACAGACACACAGAAAATAAACTTTCAGTTACTGAAGAAAAATGGGGGGATAAATTAGAAGTTTGGGATTAACATATACATACTACTAAATATAAAACAGGTAGCTAACAAGGATCTACTGTAAAGCACAGGATACTATACTCCATATTTTATAATAACCTTTAAGGGAAAAGAATCTGAAAAAGAATACACACACACACACACACATTTTTATAACTAAATCACTTTTCTGCATACCTAAAACTAACATGACACTGCAAATCAATTAAACTTCAATAAAATAAAAATAAAATATTTAATATTAAAAGAACCCCTATACACAGTCTAAAGAATAAGGAAATATATTATATATTTGACTTTATTATTTTTATAACCAACAACAGAATATCAAATCATTTTAAACATGGAATTTTTCTATTTTGAGATGAATTTTACTATGCTATGGTTTATAAACTTTTTTCTTCCAGTTTTATTGAGATATAATTGACACATAGAATTGTATAAGTTTAAGGTGTCCAGCATGATGATTTGGCTTATATATATATATCACAAAATGATTATGACCATAAGTTTAGTGAACATTCACCATCTCATAGAGAAACAAAATCAAGAGCATACAAAATTTTTTCCTTGTGATGAGAATTCTTACGATTTACTCTCTTAACTTTCATACATAATATTCAGCAGCATTAATTATATTTGTCATAGTGTACATTACATTCCTAGTACTTATTTATCTTATGAGTGGAAGTTGGTACTTTGTGACTGTCTTCATTTAATTTCCCTTCTCCTCATCCCCCCTCAAATCACAGATTTGATCTCTTTTTCTATGAGTGAATTTCTTTGTTTCTAAAGTATACTTGACCTACAATCCTATGTTAGTTCTTACTAGAGAACATAGAGATTAGATATTTCTATACATTCTAAAATAATCACCATGATAAGTCTAGTTATGATGTGTTACCAAAGATACTGCATAGTTATTAACTATATTCCCTACACTGTACACTTTATACTTGGGACTCATTTATTTTACAACTAGAAGCTTGTACCTCTTTTTCTGCATCACCTATTTCTTTCTTCCCACATTCCCCTCTTCTCTGACAACCACCTATTTGTTCTCTGTATTTATAATTATGTTTCTAATTTATGTTTGTTCATTTGTTTGTTTTTTTTAGAATCCATATGTATGTGAAATAATACAGTGTTTGTCTCTTTCTGTTGGACTTATTTCACTTAGCATGATATCCCCTAGGTCCATCCATGCCGTCACAACCAACATCTTTCATTTATATTAAGCTATAGAGTGATAACAATTATAGCTATTAAAAATCATTATGAGATCATTTTAAAAGAATGCTTGATAGACTCTTTAAAAGTATAAGAACAACAAATAGCATCCTTCTCAGAATATGACTGAATACTCATTCAGTACAATCCTTACAGCACATATTTTCATGACATTCTGAAATTATAATGTGAACTAAAGTTTGGCACTTGCCATCAGCCTCTACCTGGATTAAACTATGAGCCACTGCAGCTGCTGGGCCCACAACACCCCCTGCGCAGAGCTCAGGGTGGCTATCAGGAGTGAGGCACTCCGGGAAAACTGGAACAACAGGTCTTCCGATAGTCAAATATTTTTAGGAGAAGATTTTATGTGCCCAATTCTTGCATCACCTCATATCTAGAAAAACACTACAATTCTTCATGGTGTTGTCTGCTCCTTGTGGCTGGTAGTGACCTTCAGGAGATCAGCAACAAACTTTTGTAAAACGTGTGCACGCTGTATGCACTTTCCCCTCCACCTTTATCACATATGTCCTGATATTCCCCCTTTTCCTCCTTGTGTTGTATTTCAGCCCAGTTATTTCAGCGGGCATTGCAGTTAAGGATAAAGATTGTCACTGTCATCTGTGAGAGCCTTTGAGTCCTGCAGGCCCTGAAAACTCAGGATACTGGCCTTGATAGAGGAGGTGCATATCAAAGGAAAGATTTCAGTGAGCCCAGGCCTCTTTTGTTCCAGCTCCATGCTCTTTGTTGCAAAAACTCTTATATATCCTAGCTCCTCTCTCACTGCCTCAGAGGGGTTTCTCAGGGTTACCTGAGATTTTAAAAAGTATATTTTAAAAATTTTAAAAAGATTAAAAAAATGTATTTATTCAATACAAGCACAGTGAAATGGAGTATTTTTTTTTTTTTTAACTTTTTAGGGCAGCACCTGTGGCATATGGAGGTTTCCAGGCTAGGGGTCAAATTGGAGCTATACCCGCCAGCCTACACCACAGCCACAGCAACGCCAGATCTGAGCCACATCTGTGACCTACACCACAGCTCATGGCAACACCGGATCCTTAACCCACTGAGCAAGGCCACGGATCGAACCCATATCCTCATGAATATTAGTCGGGTTCCTTAATGCTGAGCCACAATGGGAACTCCTGAAAAAATATTGAGTAGGGCTATAAGCTGCTCTTAAGATAGCACAAATGATTAGTTAATCAAAACAACAGCATAGGAAATTATAAGGTAACACATCTGGAATTATATTTGAAGTAAAATGATTGTTTTGTTAAATTAACTACAATAGTTGATAACAATAAATGGAAAATGGATTTAAATTGATAGGGAAGTTAAAATAAGTGTTATTTAATTTCCTACTAAAGTCAATAATTATGCTTTATTGATCCTTTGACATTGCATAGATTGCTAAATGTACTTGTTTGCCTCAAATTTAAAGAATTTGTTTATCAAGTGAAAGATGACCAAAAGTAAATAAAATGTCCCCAATTGACTTTTCCTATGAAATTTAAAGTACACACATCAGCTCATGTTTTCCAAAACTGTTCCCTCATATTTATAGGCAATGATAAGGAAATTTAAAAAAACATATTTACAAAAGTTTCATAGCCATATGCTAGGTTCAATATACTGCATTTATAATAGTATAGAAGTCACCGCAAACTGCGGACCAAAGGTGAAAACCAATCCAAGGACTCTGATTTATATCCACTATGCTAACAGTAAATGCCACAGATAGTCTGAGTTACAGAAGAGCTAAGAAAACAAATTACTTCTGTAAACAAGGCTAAGCTGAACAAAGGGAATAACATGTAGCTGACATTTGAAGTTGAAGATTTTACCAAGACACCAAAATCACTATGGCTTTTGTAGACATAAATACGTCAGCTAAAAGGGAAATAACTTTCCCTTCCCCAAGATTAAATTTAAGTACTTTTTTTAACTAGTGACTCTGCTCCAGATGAAGTATATTTAATAGGAACTAGAGAACTAGACATTTTCCCTGATTTCTCTTACTTTGATGGAACATGGATATATTTAAAAATAATCAACATTTAATCAACCCTCAACCCATATTGCAGATATCCAATTCCGTGTAATACGGAAATGTGTATTTTATGTCTACATCCAGAATACAAGGTTATTTACAGGTAGAAGTATCCATCTATGTTATGAAATCAAATCTGTTCCTATCCATTCATCTATCCATCCATCCACCCATTTATTCATTCACTCACTCACTCATATATCTATCTCCTGAGTACATACTATGCATTGTATAAACAGCTATCAGTTGTAGCCTCTATAAATGTAAAGAAATGAGTGGACCAGAAACTCTATAGAAATAATGATCTAAGAGTGCATATGAGTGAGTCTGGTTGAGCCTGGCTGAAACAGTATTCTAAATATTCTAATCTCAGATGATGCTGAGATTTGGAGGGCTGCTCTGTGAAGACAAATGTGGGCTAGGGCCAATGAGCAATTAAGACCAAAGCCAAATGATCCATTTGGAGACATGGTTTCCTTTCATCCACTCTGTTAAAGCAGGGGTGGTCTGTCTGCATTACAGGACCACTTTCTCTTGCCTCATTTGCTAATACTCCCCTTCTTCATTCCACTCAGGACACACTTACTGCCTTAATATTTCTAGAACATGCCAGACACACTTTCATCTTCGGGCATTTGCCCTAGTTGTTTCTGCTGCCTAGAATACCCTTCCTTCAGGGTGCTGTTAAAATTTCAATTTCTCTAGGAGCCTGAACCTGACCTCCCTATTTAATATTGTCCCCTAACAGTACCCCCCAATTCCTCATACTGCTCTACTGCTCAGTGTCCCTTAGCACTTATTACCTTGTAATATACTATATAAATTATCTATGTACTCATTTAATTTTTAATTGTCTGTCTCCTTGGTGACATGATGACAGGGATTTTTATCTGTTTTGTGCTACACAGTGGAACAGGGCAGGTGCATAGTTACCTCATAAATGTGCATTAATTGAAAGAAAGAATAAACAAAGGAATAGAAGAAGACAAGGAAAGTTGCCTGTCTCTGAGAAAGACTCCCCTTAAAGTCTTTTTGACTCTTTTTTGGCTGAAAAATGAGTGCAGTCAGTAGGAGTTGATAAATGTATACAGCATTACACTGCCTCACGTGACCTCTGGTTACCACTGTGCCTCAGTCGATACAGAGTTCACGCTAAGCACTGAGCAGCAATGCGGCAACAGCCGAGCTAGCTGCACATCCTGATTCTTACATCTACTAACTGTGTAAATTGGAGACCCAGTTTCCTCATCTGTAACAAGGGAATAAGTATATCTATGATTTTTAGTAATTGGCACATGTAGATTCTTTGATAAATTAAAAAAAATTTACACAATTTTAAAGGTTACTTTCTTTATTTTGTATTAAAGTATACAATGTTTGTGCCAACTCCTGCTGTACAGCAAAGGGACCCAGTCATTCATGTATATATATATATATATATATATATATATATACACACACACATTTTTATTTTTTCATTATAGCTGGTTTATAGTGTTCTGTCAATTTTCTACTGTACAGCATGTTGACCTGGTTACACATACATGTATAGAGTCACCAGAAGTGATTAGACATAGTTCCCAGTGCTGTACAGCTGGATCTCATTGCCCATCCATTCCAAAGGCAACAGTCTGCATCTATTAACCTCGAGCACCCCATCCACCCCTCTCCCTCCCCCTCCCCCTTGGCAACCACAAGTCTGTTCTCCAAGTCCATGATTTTCTTTTCTGTGGAAAGGTTCATTTGTGTAGTATACTAGATTCCAGATATGAGTGATATCATATGGTATTTGTGTTTCTCTTTCTGACTTACTTCACTCAGTATGATCTCAAGTTCCATCCATTTGCTGCAAATAGCCTTATTTTGTTCTTTTTTATGGCTGAGCAGTATTCCATTGTGTATATATACCACATCTTCCTAATCCAATCATCTGTTGATGGACATTTGGTTTGTTTCCATGTCTTGGCTATTGTGAATAGTGTGGCAATGAACATGCGGATGCATGTGTCTTTTTCAAGGAAAGTTTTGTCTGGATATATGCCCCAGAGTGGGACTGCTGGGTCATATGGTAGTTCTATGTATAGATTTCTAAGGTACCTCCATACTCTTCTTCATAGTGGTTGTACCTAGCTTACATTCCTACCAACAGTGCAGGAGGGTTCCCTGTTCTCCACACCCCCCAAGCATTTGTTATTTGTGGACTTATTAATGATGACCATTCTCACTGATGTGAGGTGGTATCTCATGGTAGTTTTGATTTGCATTTCTCTACTAATCGGGGATGTTGAGCATTTTTTCATGTGCTTGTTGGCCATCTGTACGTCTTCCTTGGAGAAATGTCTATTCAGGTCTTTTGTCCACTTTTCAATTGGGTTGTTGGCTTTTTTACTGTTGAGTTGTATAAGTTGCTTGCCAGTTGCATCATTTGACACTATTTTCTCTCATTCTGTAAGTTGTCTTTTTGTTTTCTTTTTGGTTTCCTTTGCTGTGAAAAAACTTGGCATTTTGATTAGGTCCCATTGGTTTATTTTTCATTTTCTTATATTATCTTCAATCATAGTCTATCCCAAGAGACTGGATATGGTTCCTTGTGCTGTACAGTAGGACCTCACTTGCTTACACATTTTTTATTACTTATACATTTTAAATGAAAGGTTGCTTTCCATTTATAGTTGTTACAAATTGATTCTTGATAAATAGAAATTCTCTGCTTTCAATAGCTCTCAAGTTGTTTGGAAAAATAGATCTCTAAACACCTTGACATAACTGAACAGGCTAGGATAAGTTCTAAGGTTCTGTAATGGGACTATGTTATGTGAGCCCAGTGACTGACTGGCTTGCTTGCTTGCTTGCTTGCTTGCTTGCTTTCTTTCTTTCTTTCTTTCTTTCTTTCTTCTTTCTATTCTTCTTCTTTCTCTTTCTCTGTCTTTTCTTGTCGTCTTCCCTGCTTCCTTCCCTTCTTCTTCTCTTTCTTTCTTTTCTTTTCTTTCTTTCTTTTTCTTTCTTCTTTCTTCCTTCCTTCCTTCCTTCCTTCCTTCCTTCCTTCCTTCCTTCCTTCCTTCATTTATGCCTGTGCCTATAGCACATGTAAGCTCCTGGGCCAGGGATGTGACCAAAGCCACAGCTGCAACAACACCAGATCCTTAACCCACTCTACAACAAGGGAACTCCCATGATTTACTTCTTGGAAAAGCAGGAGGAGAATAAACAAAAGGTTTAGCACTTGGGCTGGATGCTGAATATTATGTTGGAATTGATCAAGGAGAACACACGTTTCAAATATATCCAGACTGACTAAATGACTAAAGACTTAGTTGCCTTGATTTAGGTCATACAATGCTCATGAAAACCTCAAATTACCTAGGCTGGAAATTGAGGCAGAGATGCCTGGCACACACTCCAAAACTGTACTGATAATAATGAAAGCTACAGTGATCCCTAACAGGATAAATACAATGAGTATTATGAAGATTTGAGTAAGGAACACTCAAATATTTTTGGTAAATGATCAATTTAGAGAATCGGTTATAATATTGAAAAGATGTATCCATGATAAAGAAATAGCTATGGATCATCAAATGTTGGCAGACTAATCAACTTATAAAATAAACTGAGTGACAAGAATTGGTAGGTCTCACCCTCAAACACTGCACCCTCACCCAGCACCATAGGCCGTGGAATGTTTGGCTATTAAGAATAACATTAATGATGCCTACATGTATACCAGTAATAAACAAGCTGAAAAAGAAAAATATAAGTAATAAAAATCACGAAAGGAAATAAAAGTAGTGGATATTTCACTACTCTGGAAAAGGAAAAAAGCATGTGAGATTTAAACACAATTCCCCAAACAAAAACTGATCTGTTTAATAAACATGTGATGTGCAAATAATTTCAGGACTGCATATAGAGTAAAGCTGGGTTTCTCTTTCCGTATTTACTGCACATCCTCATGTTAATATCCTCATGTTAACATAGGAGGTACAGGTGGAAAAGAATGTCTAAAGCTTTTGCTTTTTTGGGGGGGCCCCACCCACGGCATATGGACTTTCCCAGACTAGGGATTGAATTAGAGTTACAGCTGCCAGTCTATACCACAGCCACAGCAACGCAGGATCTGAGCCGTGCCTGTGATCTATGCCACAGACCGTGGCACTGCTGGATCCTTAACCCACTGAGTGAGGCCAGGAATTGAACCCACTTCCTCATGGATCCTAGTCAGGCTCGTTAACCACTGAGCCATGAAGGGAACTCCCAAGCTTTTGATTTAACCTTTTTCGACACAAAATCTTTCCCTCATCCTTTGAAAATAGAACATGAGGCGTGACCACAGTTCATCCTTTCCCCTTGTTTTTTGACTACACTGAGGAGGAGCAGGTGTCAATGAGAATGGAGGCCAGAAGGCAGAAGTCTTGGGAACACAGGCTGATATTGCATCTGAGAAGCTTGGAATAAAACCCCCAATGCTTGAAAGAGTTGTATGGTTACAATGTACCCAGATAGTCCTTATGACTGTAAAGAACTAAGCCCATGATGTCTTATAATCATTCAGTAACTTGGTCCAACTTTCTTTTATGTGATTTGATTAGGAAAGTGATCTAGAGTATCTCCAAAATTTAATATTACTAAGGAGACTGCTTCTGTCTAGGTTATCTAAGACATCTGCAAGTCAGGGTGCTCAATGCTTTACAAAAACACTAGTGTTATTCTGTGTATTCTGACTACATGTTTTCAAGAAAGGAAATACAGAAAACATCCTAAACTCTGGCAGGCCTTGTGTTAGAAAACACCCACCTACTAAGGCAACTTCTGGATGTGGATGCATTTCAATCGACAAAGGAAAAACTTTACCTGTGGGTCTACAGATAATACCCACCTGTTTGTTAACGTGTCCGGTCTACACAGATAACAGACTATTTGATATCTCTTCTTTAGGAAAACAAAAAACAAAAAACATTGCTCAAAAAACATTGCTTCACCATCTTTTTGGGGGACACAATTCAGCTCATGACACTGGCACTGGGAAAGATAAATATGAATAGGACACAGTTCCTGCCCTCACGGAGCTCAGTGCCAGGGTAGAAGAAATGAGAAATATGCAGAGCATAAACAAGTGCTTTCAAGAAAAGGCAGTCGGGGTCAGAGAAAAATTTTTGGAGATGGTGACAGCTGAGCTGAGCCCTGCTGAATGGCTAGGAGAGAGAGAGAGCGAGTACTTCTAAGCAGAGTGAGAGGGTAGCTTGCAGAAATAGACATTTGGCCTTGATCACTGGGGTCAAAGGAGTGAATCGGGTTAGGAGGCTGGTGAAACATAGGCTCATGAAGGTCCAGAGGTGTTATGTTAAAGAATCTGTGCACTTTATTAGTGGCAATTGGAAGACTTTGAAGAGTTTTAAGCAGGGGAATGACGTGATAAGATTTGGTCTATCCCAATTTTCTCATTAGTGTTTGCTACTGTTTAAAATATACATTAAATTATGTTATGTGGAGGATGACCTATTTTTGTGATAAAGCATAATTTTTTTTTCTTCCTCATATGTTTGTCTTTTTTCTTCACTATATTCAGCTATCAGTCATTAAAAGCCACTTGGGGAAACTTCTTTTTTCCTCAACCTTACATTCATGATTTAGTTTGAAATATTAGCTTTTCCTAATCTCTCCCCTACTCCCTGTTTGTCATAGTTTACTCATCAAAACCAAACTTTTGAAATATAAAATATAACTAACAAGCATGTCATCTGCTAAGAATCTGAAGAGCTAAACCATAAATTCATAAATTCATTTATAAGTATATTGTAATTCACCAAAGATTTCAAGTGGGCATTTTCAGCAGATGTCTGGCTTCACTACTCCACTTAATCATCCTCATGGGGGCTCTTTGTAAAAAGAGATAATTGGAAAATCTGGATTCATCCGGGGTCCTAGGAAAGAGTGAAGATTATGTAACTGAAATAATTACATGAGCACCTCTTTTTGCAAGGATGTTTTGCTCACTATGACACAATGTAGGACTTACTCACTATGGCTCAGGTTTATGAAGTGGCTCACCAATATTTTTAATATGTATTGTATGATTTCAGACGTGCTAAAGAAGATGTTTGAAACATGAGTGACAGAGACTCCCTTATTATATTATGTATGAAAATTATGTATATATCTTCAATTATACAATTGAACTCAAATACCTTGCTTTGCCAAAAAGTTTTTTTTTTCCATTGGGACTAAAAATCATGTATATCAATTTTAAAAATCTTTACAGCAACCTATTCTATGTTGCATATCTAGTTGTACAAAGCATGCAGCATGTGCCTTTGGATTTAATCTTATACTTTCACCTAAATATGTTTAATTTTTTATAAAGAAATCATGCTATAGATGTTAATCTACTTAAGGATTGCTTAACACACCTCGGACAGAAAAATAAATACGAAGGCATCACATGTTCTGATTTAAAGCTATATTAAAGAGGTATACTAGTTAAAAGACTATGGTACTGGCAGAAAAACAGACAAATAGATAATGGAACAGAATTGAGAGCCCAGAAATAAATGAGCACACATAGTCAACTAATCTGACAAGGAAGTGAAGAATACTCAAAGGAGAAAAGACAATTTCTTCAATAAATGGCTCTGGGAGAAACTGACATACCACTGTATATCAACTATAATAAAAAAAGAAAAGAATTTGGGAAAATTGGATATTCGCATGTAAAAGAGTAAAAGTAGATTCCCATCTTACATCACTCACAAAAATTAACTTGAAATGGATTAACGATTTAAATGTAAGACCTGAAACCATGAAAGTCCTAGAAGAAAATTCAGGAAAAAAAATCTTCTTGATATGGGTCTTGGCCATGAATTTTTAGATAACAGCACCTAAAGCATAAGCAACAAAATAAAAAATAAACAAGTGGGATCACATCAAACTAAAGATCTCCTGCAGAGCAAAAGAGACAATCGGCAAAGTGAAAAGATAACCTACAGAACAGGAAAAAATATTTGCAATCATATTTTTGGTAAGGAGTTAATATCCAATATATACTAAAAACTTATGTAACTCGAAAGCAAAAAAAAAAAAAAATCAACCAAACAAAACCCCCCAAACCATCCCCCTATATACCACAAAAATTAATCCAATTAAAAAATGGGCAAAAGGCCTGAATAGATATTTTCTAAAGCATTAATACCAATGGCCAACAGGTACAATCAAAGATGCTCGCATTACACACCATTAGAAAAATGCAAATCAAAACCACAATATCACCTCATACTTGTTAGAAAGGCTACCATCAAAAAGATGAGACAAATGCTGCTGAGGATGTGAAGAAAAGGGAACATTGTGCCCTGTTGATGGAACTGTGAACTGATATAGTCACTATGGAAAACAGTATACAGGATTCTCAAAAAATTAAAAAAAATCTTCCATATGGTCCAACAACTCCACTTCTGGGAATATATCCAAAGGAAACAAAAACACTAACTAGAAAAGATACATGCACCCTATGTTCATAGCAGCATTATTTGCAATAGCCAACACAGGGAAACAATCTAAGTGTCCATTGACAGATGGATAGATAAAGAAGTTGTGGTATATATGTACACAAGGGAATGTTTTCCAGCCATAAAAAAATGAGGAAATTCTGCCATTTACAACAACATGGATAAACCTTGAAGGAATTATGCCAAGTGAAATAAATCAGACACAGAAAGGCTGATACTGTATGATCTTACATGTGGAAACCAAGAACTGCAACAACAAGAAAAAGTCATCAGATCTGTGGCCACTGGAGGTGGGGAGAAGCGGAGGAAGAAGTGGAAGAAGATGGTCAAAAGGTACAAACTTCCGGTGAGATAAATAAATATTGGGTATGTAAAGTACAGCATAATGACTGCAGATAACATTGCTGTATGATCTGTGTCAGAGCTGTCAGTCTTAGTATCCTAAGAGCTCTCATCAAAAGGAAAACATTCTTTCTTTTTTTTCTTTTTATAGAATCTATACGAACTGATGCATGCTAACTAAACATTGAGGTAATCATTTCACAAGACACGTAAATCAAACGAGGATGTTGTACACCTTAAACTTAGATTGTTGGTATATGTCAATTCTATTTCAATAAAACTAGAAAGGAAGATATGCCATAATTCGCTTGAAAAAAATAATAAAAGTCATTGACTCTCAATAGGTCTGTTTCCTAATATATAAGATGGGCATAAAAATATATGTCATGACCACTGTGTGCTTACTGGTACTAACCTTGGTTCTAGCATTTAAAATCTGTGTGACTTTTTAACCAGCTGTTTAGCTTCTTTCAGCATCAGTTTTATCAGAAGGATAATAGCTACCTCATAATATCACAGCAAGAATTGATTACAATCAATTATATGTGGGGAGGAACCACAACGTGTTAAGTATTGATATTCAAAGAATATCCATTCCCTTTGCCTTCCTTTTGAAGGTTATAATGAGTTAAACATGATAATAATTCTTTATAAACTGAAAATCACTTATATTTATGTAAATATTAGGCATTATTAATGTATAAAGCATGACAGAATATGAGAATATGAATGAGTTATATGCACAACTATAAGATCATTATCACTCACATCATCTTGTGTTTTATTTCCCAAACTCTTAAAATACTGTTATTCATCATTACAAATGTGTTTATTCACTTCCAGTGAAGACAATGAGATTAATTACAGATCTGTGTTTTAATCTCTTCCTTTTATCACCTTAATGAATGCGCTTCGAGTTACCCTACACTTTGCTTAAGTTGTGAGTTCCTTAACTTGTCTACAGGTACATGACATAAAATTTAATAATGTCTATACATTTGCAATTGTGCTGGCATTGGCAACATCACTTTAAATGTTCAGAAACCATGAATATATATCAATAATTGATATAACTAGCTTATAGCTTTTGGAGATATATGTTCAGTAATTTTGGGATATGAGTCTATTTCAGACAGCTGCGGGCAGATGGAGATTTACTGAGGACCTGGTTTAATCACTGCTCTAGAACATTTCTCACTTTCCAAAGGATCATCAAATACTTTTTATAAGTATATTGGAGAAGATGAAAGAAACAGCTATACAATAATATCTATGCCACAACAGATAAAGCAATAAGATCTTTAAGTGTTTTGCTGTTGTTATGTGTTTTTTTTTGTTTGTTTGGTTGGGTTTTTGTCTTGTTTTGTTTGCTTGTTTTTTGCTTTTTAGGACCACACCTGCAGCATATGGAAGTTCCCAGGCTAGGGGCTGAATCAGAACTGCATCTGCCAGCCTTCACCATAGCCACAGCAATGTGGGATCCGAGCCATGTCTGTGACATACACCACAGCTCATAACAACGCCAGATCTTTAACCCAACTGAGGGAGGCCAGGGAGCGAACCTGCATCCTCATGGAAACTAGTCAGGTTCATAACCCACTGAGCCACAATAGGAACTCTCGATCTTTAAGTGTTTTAAGAGAAATAGAAGAGAAAAAATACAAAAGAAAAAAAAAAGATAAAATAAATAAAAAGCTTGGCAAATGAAGTTGGGTGAATTCATACCATACTATCAGAATTAACTTAAATTTGCATGCTGGTTCTGTCTTCCAGCATAAAGTTTATTCTCTGGGTAGGACAAAACAAGGAGTAATACAGATCCAAGATGAACAGGGATCCATTCAAATAAGAGGTCCTAGAACAAAGAGATTACTTTTAAGGTAGATCACTTTCTTTCTCTTTTTCCTGTATAGCCATATCTAGTACAGAGTTTTTCTCCCTAATGTGGGAATCAGTCAGGAACTACCCAAATTTACCTCTCCTCTTGAAGCTCTATGCCTAGACAATATTAGACACAATAAATATTTACTAACTGAATGAATAAACAAATAGAACAGGATTGCAACTTAATTTTTTATTAAACAAGTTATCTTAAAAAATTTCCTTTTCTTTTACCCCTTAACTATAGCTTTTATATCTTAATTCATGTTGATAGGACACATGTTATATCCTATTGGCCCTGATTTGATAATTTTTTTGTAGAGTATGCCTACAAGATCAGAAATGTTAAGATATAAGCATTGCTTATTAAGATGGTGAGAAGTATGCTTATTTACATCATAGTAATCTCTATTTTATTTCAATCTCTCCTGAATTTGTCATGATATTTTGGCATTACAGAGGCAAATAAACATAAAACACAACAAAACAAAAGCCATGATTCTAGAGGTGAACATATAAAAGTATATTGATAAAAATGTTAACTCAAGCTCCCAAATCTCTCTAAAATGAGCGTGCCAGATACTTCTTATTTAGCCATTTATATAGTGTATTTTTCTTACTGATCCATTCTTCAGTTTTGGGGTTGTATAACTTCAAGGACTAATATAGCAATGGAATCTTAGCTGCTTAATAGTTTCACCAAGGATGGATTTTCACTTGATTCCTATAGAGGTCAGCAGATAGCAGCTAAAGTATTTTTCTTACTGATCCATTCTTCAGTTTTGGGGTTGTATAACTTCAAGGACTAATATAGCAATGGAATCTTAGCTGCTTAATACTTTCACCAAGGATGGATTTTCACTTGATTCCTACAGAGGTCAGCAGATAGCAGCTAAAGTGGAGGGACCCTGAGTAGGTGACCAAGTCAATGGTGCTCTCCAGCTGGACACTAAACAAGGCAGAGCTTCTGGAGTTCCCATTGCGGCCCAGTGGAAACGAATCCGACTAGAAACCATGAGATCATGGGTTTGATCCCTGGCCTCGCCCAGTGGGTTAAGGATCCAGCATTGTCGTGAGCTGTGGTATAGGTTGCAGACTCGGCTCAGATCCTGTGTTGCTGTGGCTGTGGTGTAGGCCAGCAGCTGTAGCTCCAATTTGCCCCCTAGCCTGGGAACCTCCATATACCATGGGTGTGGCCCTAAAAAGCAAAACAAAACAAAACAACAATGCAGAGCTTTTAAGGACTACTCCTTCTAGAAAATGAATACTAAATAAGATTAATTTGTGAGGAGCAATAACGGTAGTTGTATGTATTATTTACAATGGTGAGCATTTTTCATATGTGGGCATTGATCATTTAACCTTATTAAAAAAATAAGAATGAAGGAGGTATTATACCATTTTCCAAATGAGAAAATAAAGATCAAAGAGGTCAAGTAATTTTCTCAAGGTCATAAATTTAATAACCAGGGCTCCAGGAATGAACCTAATACTGTGGCAGCCGAGCCTTTGCTGTTCTATTCTGCCTCCCAGCCTGTGCATCTTCCATGCTGGCCAACTGTAAAATATAAATTCTATATATATGCTCTACGCTTAGCAATAGTAGCAATAGAAATAACTTTTAAAAAACTTCAAAATAATCTAAACAGAAAGGTATGGAAATACGAATTCTCACATTAGACATTAGCTAAAGCTCAGCTCTAAAAGTAACAGATGTCAAAATTTTAATTTGTTTAAAGATTTCAGGTAACGACATCAATGACTATGACCACTGACACTTGTTTTGTATGATGCAACTGGTGACATGCATTTCAATAAAACTAAAGATTGATTTGCTAGTAAAAGTTCTAAGTCCCTTCTTAAATATTGCACCAAGAGAAGCATGCCAACAGAAATTTCAAAATCATTTATTTTTCATTTGATATGAATACCCAAATGAGAGAAATCAAAACACCTCCTGGCTCAATGTAAATACTTGACTGTTATTATTATTAATTATATGCTGTGTCTTTGTCCTTAGAGATTACTGAAGTCTTGATTTGATCAATTAATTTTAATACGTAACTGGGTATACATTTGCATTATCAAGTCTTGCACTTGATCAAATGAAAAATTGACTTTAAACTCCAAGTCACTGAGTTCCCGAATTTCCAATTATTGCTAATCTTAAAATTGTACAATCTTCTTCCTGTTTCTGTATTATAAATCATATCCTTTCACTATTTTATTAGCTTTGAAAAGTATGAAGAGTCTTCATGGCCACTGTAACAAATAAAAAAAAGTTGAGTGAATCTAAAAATATTGTTTGATTTTGGTAATATTCATTTAGAGAATAGAGTAAACCAATGAAAACAATTTTACTTTTCTCACTCTTTGAGAAGATTCTTTACTGTCATTTAGCATTTTTAGTTGTTTGAATCAGTTATACCTCAGTATACTTTCCAGGGCTGGGACAAAATTTTGTATTAAAGAATAAAAACAATTTGAATCTGCACTTTTGAGTATGAGAAAAAACCTCAGTGCTTCAGGGATAGCAAATGAGGCAATGAATGTGGTCACGTACATTTGGACATACTCTATGAATGCAGGAAACAACTATTAAAACCTTGGCATTAAAAAATACTGCCAACCATTAGTGTTAATGTTTTCTGTTCATAAATAAAGTACATGTCCATAGCACATATGTTTTAATTGAAAACAAATAAAATACAACATGGATTATATTTGCACCAAATGTTTCAGTTAACTGGATTCTGGAGCAGTAATTTGCTGGATGGAGCTTTTTCCTTATTCTGATTAAAGCCTAAGGACAAGATATTTTCTGTAAGGTTTATAGGAAACAATTAAACAGACTAGTTTTAAATGAATAGTTCACTTGCTTTTTAGGGCTAACAAAATCTACTAAGGGTATCTTTTGAAGGTGATTAACCTGCATCTAAGAATAAATAATTTCCTCAACATAATAGTTGCCATCAAACAATTTAGTTATTGTTTCTCTGCTTTCTCAGCCATTTGCAAATATCCTCATATAGTTCAGACCATTGTGCCATGGCTGTAAAAGAGTGGAAGTATAGGTTCTGATTTTTGGCAAGAAATCTACAACATAGGAGACAGGGAATCAAGCCACTCCTAGGTTCCTGTTTACTCTGGGAAATTTGTGAGACTCCCAATACCACTGACCTTGACTGCCTTTGATTCATTCAATGGCTGCACGTAGTGAAATTTATATGTTGCATGGAAGTGATACTAGTGAAAGCTTTGGAGTACAGTTGGCCAAGGTACTTGGGATTCTCTCAAGCCTATCAGGGAAATGACATAGTTATGTCTCATCTCATTTTTGCATAATATTAAGTGTCTCAAAACAAGGCCTGTGGTTAGGTTGAAGGGGAGAACAATAAATTTAAGATTACTGTCAGTAAAACACTACATATGAACAAAGGGTAGGAAAGTAGAAGCATTTGGAGAAGTTAGAGAAGTTGAGTATCTTGTTTCATTAGGCCCATTGACTTAAACAAAGAATCTTACCACGGAAAGATAAGATTCAGAGTTTGGAGTTAATCTAATCCTATCTCCACTCTGTGTTCATGCATGTGGTCATTGAAGCCTTTCCTTGAATACTTTGGAACCAAGATGGAACCATGAAAACTTTTTTTCTATGTAAATCAAAGAACTGTAATGCTACTACAGCTTCTCCCTACTGATTCCAGTTCTATCATCTGAAGGCAAGGAGAGTAAGCTGGATCACTTACAAAGATGAATAATGGCGCTTCAAATAGTGGAACAACTAACTCAGAAGGAATTCTCCTAATTAGGGTTCTCTCTCCTTAGTTTTATAATTGGGTAATCCAAGATTTCTAAAAACGAAGTGATTTTCAGAGTCACAAAACTGTTTAACTGTACAACCTGAACTAGAAACCAGGCTGGGTTACTCCAAAAGCAGAAATTTTGGAACCAGCTGTCACACCCACCCTTGTCGTCTTTGTTCTAAGCGAACCAGTTTCTTCTAATTTTGCTCATGAGACGTGGTTTTTAGAATGCAGACTATTATGGATATCTCCCAGTTCCTACTAGAGGCTAGGGGTTGGCATCACAAAGAAGACACATACTTAATATTGAGGAATTGATAGACAGTCAAGTGATTCTAGAGTGGAAGGCGACTCAAATATGAAGTAATATGTCTAAGGAAAATATAGCTAAATTTCTACTGGGAACAAGGATGTCAGAGTGATTGCAGTGTTACTGAAGTAATATTTCAGTCAATAGAACTAACCTAATCTCTTTCACATGTCAGTGATATAGCCTCCTTACTTTAGTTAAGTACTTGATGAATTAACCAAAACCCATCATTCTATGGACTGGACCAGGGCTTGCCAGACGTCATGGTTAGGAAGCTACTTCTGAACGAATCTTCACAGTGTTCTTCAAAAGGGAGAGCTATACTCTTACCAAGGGGTGTGTTATTCTGATCAAGTAGAGTTGTCTATTTACCAAGATTCATCTGAGTTTGTTACCAAGCCCATTTACCTCCTTTTTACTTGTTAATTACGTCCCTCGTTGCTGTGTTTACGTAATTTGATGAAATATTCTGTGAATTGATATAATACTAGTCTGTCTGCAAAAGTTGTTTCTATAAAATGGAAGGGGATTATTTTGGAAAGGCTCATTAAAAGTAGGTTGATTTGAAGTTTCTGTTGTGGTTTAGTGGTTAAGAACCTGACTAGTATCCATGAGGATGTGTGGTTTGATCAGTGAGTTAAGATCCAGCACTGCCACAAGCTGCATATAGGTCACAGATGTGGCTCAGATCTGGTGTTGCTATGGCTGTGGTATAGACCAGCAGCTGCAGCTCTGATTCGACCCCTAACCTGGGAACTTCCATATATTGCAGGTGTGGGCCTAAAAATTAAAAAAAAAAAAAAAGCAGCTTGTTTTTACAATGTTATCAAATTAATGTGGGTGAGGCAGCTGTAAAAGATTGAGAAAAAACCCCCACAAAGTCTAGAAATATTTTGACACTTAGATTATATCCCCAATGTCTTTGATTGTTGGTATATTTTATACAAGAAAAATGATGGGTTGTTTACCTTCTACAAAATTGTTTTGATTATTCTTGGTTCTCTGCTATGCGAATAATTGAGCTGATGAGAGAAGAGCCTGTTATTTTAGAGGCTGAATTATTTTAATTTCTGTTGTACATTTTACATCACATTTATTGTTCTTTTATCAGATCTTTTGGCACCAGTGATACAGAAACTGACCGCCACTCACACACAAAATGATGGGGACCACTTACAAGAAAAATTGGCAATTTAATATAAATTCTTTTTTTTTTTTTCTTTTTACAGCTGTACCTGTGGCATATGGAAGTTCCTGGGCTAGGGTCGAATCGGATCTGCAGCTGCAGGCCTATACTACAGTCATAGCAATGCCAGATTAGGCTGCATCTGCAACATACACCGCAGCTTGTGGCAATGCCAGATCCTTAACCCATTGAGTGAGGCCAGGCACCAAGTCCACAGCCTCGTGGACACTATGTCTGGCTCTTACTTAACCCACTGAGCCACAACAGGAACTCCTACATTCATATTTTAAATGAAAATAAAATATTTAAAGAATTTTTCAATAAATGAACAACCAATAGTCTTGTTCCTATTAGATAAGTGGGTTATTATGGCCTGTATTACCATGTGTTAGGCACAGTTTTGAAAGTTTTGTGTGCATTATTTTATTTGATTCTTATACTGACTATTACTCTAACAAATTAGGAGTCTTCGAGATGTTTGATAAAATGCTTGCAATCCTACAACTGACAAATGGGAAAAATTGCATTCAAATCAGGTCTTGCAAATACACAATTACAAAATGTACTTATTCCTTCACCACCCAATGGACAATAATCATATTTTTTTTGGATATATGCACTCTAATCCTGATATAATTTAATTTTGAGGTAAGAAAGGCAAACATTTTCTATACCATCTATTACCACATTCACTATTTTTATTTCCCATTCTCTTTGGTTATTTCCCATTCTCTAGCTCCTTATTTTTTCCAAGAAGTTGTTACAAAGGAAACCAATTCACATTGATTTCCTTCTACTTTTAACTTTTACAGAATAGCACCCAATACTGAATTTCATCTATTCATTTGCCTACCTATTTATCCATTCAATAAATATCTGAGTGTCAATCCATGCTCTAGGTACTCAAAAATACTAATTATATTGATTTTACAAAAGAAAAATACAGAAGCAGAGGCTACTCTGGCTTCATTCATTCATACAATAATTATTTACGATCACCTAGTAGGTGAGGCATGGACCATTAGAATGATTCCTAAATGTGAAAGTTCTGTTAGTGTTTACTAACGTAGCATTCACCATGTGCTAGGCACTGCTTAAGAACGTTGTATGTATCAATCTTTTTTAATTGTCACATCACCCTCTGAGATAGGTATAATTACTATCCTCATTTTGTTGATGAGGAAACGGAAGCTCAAGAGAGCAAGTGAAACATTCCCAAGGTCACGTAGCAAGAATGTAGTGGAGCCAGGATTCACACTCATATGATCTGAATCCAGAGCGTGGAGTCTTATTCATTACACGCTGCTGTGTAGAAAAGTAAAGAGATTCACAGAGGTACACTATACCCAGAAAACAGCTAGGAGGTTCTTCCCCAACAGAAGTCACTTCCTCTGGTGGATTATGAAGGAAGATTAGAAATTAACCAGTACGAGTATTTAGGAGGCATCCAAGGCAGAAAACATACTCTCTCCAGGAGAGGAAAAAAGAGCAAGAATGGCAATTTAGGGAAATAAATAGGTTAATTCAGCTTTGTAGAGAATTAGAGTTTCAAACTTGGAGGAGCAGTGAGAACATCTAAGCAACAGATTTTAAAGAGAGGCATTTAAAAAAGTTTGTAAATAAGCATAGCCTTCTCAAATATTAGTCTATTTGAATAATGCATTAATTTAATAAAACATAGTCTCTCCTACAAGTTCACAGAAGATTATAAACAAATAAAGGAAATGAGCAAGAATAAACTCACCAGGAATTTTAAAGCCATATTACACACAAATTAAGTCAGTCACAATTAGAAAGAGGTTCTTTATTACATTTTTGAGTGAAATTCTCCTTTTCTAATTATCACTCTGAGGTCAAATATTTGAAAAATGTCTTACATATTATATATCTCAACCAAAGTGGAGATTCTAAATCCAGGTCTTGATTAAAAAGAGCAGCAAATTTATGAGGGTACTTTAATTTCATTTATCCGACTAGGTTTTTTTTTTGTCTTTTTGCCTTTTTCTAGAGCCACTCCCGCGGCATACGGAGGTTCCCAGGCTAGGGGTCTAATCGGAGCTGTAGCCGCCAGCCTAAGCCAGAGCCACAGCAACGCGGGATCCGAGCCACATCTGCAACCTACATCACAGCTCACAGCAACGCCGGATCCTTAACCCACTGAGCAAGGCCAGGGATCAAACCTGCAACCTCATGGTTCCTAGTTGGATTCGTTAACCACTGCGCCACGACGGGAACTCCTGACTAGGTAGTTTTGAATAACGTCAATGGAATAACTACCATGGTCCTAGGGGATCTAGAAATTCACAGGAAGATTACATTTTGTACCAGAAAGTACTCTTTTAAATTGTCTCTTTAAGTACTGAGAAAAGGATATTACATTCATTCAGTAGTCTCTACCACTTTAAGGAAATTGATAATAAAAGCAATGAGATCTTACTGTATATCACAGGAAACTATATCCAGGCTCTTAGGACAGAACATGATGGAAGATAGTATGAGAAAAAGAACGTGTGTGTGTGTGTGTGTGTGTGTGTGTACAAATACACATACTCTTTATTAAGGTATAGTTAATTTACAAAGCATGTGTAATTTATGTGTACATATATACATAGATATATGATTGGGTCACTTCGCTATACAATAGAAATTGGCATATTGCAAATTAACTACACATTAATTAAAAAAAGTGGCATCCAAAAAATAAATAAAAACACAGTGAAAAACAAATAAAGGTAGTAATAACAACAATTTATTTAGTGCTCGCTATGTGCCAGGCACTGGTTCAAGCACTTTAGCATTTTATATATTATATTTTAGCACTTTAAAAACATCATTCCATTGGCTTCTGACATCTATTGTTTTTAATGAGAAGTTAATAATTACTAGCATGATTCTCTTATATGTAATGTTTTTACTTTTTCTGGCTGATTTTATTATTTTACCTTTGGTTTTCTATAGTGTCTGTGCCTCTGTGATCTGCTATGATAGTCTATTTTATTTGTTTGAATTTCCTGTTTGGAGTTTAGTGAACTTCTTGATCTGTGCGTTGATGTTTTTTATTAACTTTGCAAAAATTTTAGCCAATATTTTTCTTTTCTTATTCATTGTAACCCTTTTTTTGGAACTCCAGTTGCACACATGTTAAAGTTAACATTGTCTTACAGGCTATTGAGGCTTTGTTCATTTCTTTTTCAATTTTTTTTTCTGTTTTAATTATGTTTAAATCCATAAATTCTCAATAATAATACAACCAATTTGCCACCTTTTGAGGATGACAGGGAACTAATTCATCACTTTGTGAACTGGGTAAATAATAGGAAAGATTCAATCACTTATCCTGACTTTTTCTATAGTAACTCTATAATAGACGAGGGGAAGTGACTCAACAAAATAATTCCAGAAAATAAATGAAAACATATTGATAGAACTACAATATGACTGTTTTCACCTCTAATGAAATAATACAATTATGACTCAGACATTAACACTTGCTAACATTAAGGAAGAGTAAAAATTAGTATTAATTGCTTCCTCATAAAAGGGCATACCACCACTTACAGACTTGCCAAAGGCCTCACACATGAGCCTGATTATACCTCTAGATCCAGCTGCCAATTCATGGGAAATACAGAGGAGAGAGACATGTTAACCTATTTCATGAGTTATTCCAGATGTGTAGACTGGGAAACCCTATGGGTCAAATGGCTTGGGTTCTTCCATAGATAAACTGTAAGGAAAATAAAGTGATGGAGTTGGATTCCAAAGATTAAGAGAGACTTGAAGCTAAAAAAAATTGGATGAGACTAAAACAGAGTATCTAAGGATACATAAGGACAAATAAATGGGAGTTCCCTGGTGGCTCAGTGGGTTAAGGATTGTCATTTCTGTGGCTCTGGTTCCATCTCTGGCCCCAGAACTTCCTTAGGTCTCAGGCATGGTCAAGAAACCTCACAAACAACGACAAAGAAATGGATGATAAAAACAAGGAAATGTAAGGAATGGATTACTATAAAAGTCAGGTCAGTGGTTACTTTTAGAAGAAGCAAAGGAGCTACAATTACAATGGCGCAGTTCTAATCTTGTTCCAGGTGATAATTACAGGGTGTTTGCCTTATAATAATTATAAAGAAATAATTCAGTTAACTATACATATATTTTGTGTGGTTTTCTGTAAATGTGTTTTGTTTCACAATATTATGGTAAAACAGATACACAGCATATTGTTCGCTATTTTCTAAGTGCGTATGTATTTGTAGAGATCATGTACAGGTTAGGAAAGAGGAAGAAAAAAAATCTGTTAAAAGCTGACTTTAGTTTGAACTGGTTGTTTAAGGAGAATGTAAAATAGGCCAACAATAGATTTTTTTTTTTTTTTTTTTGTTAGAGAAAATTTCCAGGTGGCCTTTTCATTTTGTCAAAATAGGTCTCAAGAATGAACCAGTTGGGAGAGGAAGAAACAAAAAGAGAGCTGCATATCTCCATCTCTCTGCAAAATAAAAGATTAGGAATGTTCCTCTGGTAAGTGTAGAGAGAAAAGCTGTAAGGAAGACTTTTTTTTTTTTTTTTTTTTTTTTTGAGAGAGAGTATTATGGGTTGATTATGTCTCTAAGACGTTTAATTTTTTTTTTTTGCTTTTTTTAGGGCTGCATCTACAGCATATGGAGCCTCCCAGGCTAGCGGTCAAATTGGAGCTACAGCTGCTGGCCTACACCACAGCCACAGTAATGCCAGAGCCTTAACCCACTGAGTTGAGGCCAGGGATCGAACCTGTGTCCTCATGGATACTAGTCAGATTCCTTTCCGCTGTGCCATGATGGGAACTCTGAGGATGTTTAGTTCTAACCCAAGTAGCTGTGACCTTGTTTGGAAACAGGAACCCTGGCAGGTGATGGGGTTAAGATGGAGGTATTAGCTTGAACCCCAATCCAATTTAACTGTGCATTTATAAAAAGGGGATAATTGAACACAGAAACAGATACATACACAGGGAAAATACCATCTGAAGATGAAGGCAGAGATGGGGTGACATATCTCTAAGTCAAGGAAAGGCCAAAGGTTGGCAGCAAACTCCCAGAACCTAAGAGAGAGGCATGGACCAGACTGTCCCTCTCAGCCCTCAGAAGGAATCAACCCTGCTGACCGGCACTTGATCTTAAACGTCTAGCCTCCAGGACTGCGAGATAATAAGTTCCTGTTAAGTCTCCCAGTTTGTGGTATTTTGTCACAGCAGCCCTAGAAAAGGAATACAGGGAAAGAGTAGGCTGGGGCAAAATGAGGGCAAATTCTGGATGATGGACAAAGGCACCAGTGAGTAATTCTCTGTGATGAGGTTGCTGAAGAATGTTCAGACTAGAGGTAGCCAGGAAACCACCTTCTGAAAAGCTAAGGAGGCTGCTGAGCTCCCACAGCACCCACGGAGAGAGCAAAAGAATGGATGCTTCCGGAGGACAGAGGAGCTTGTGACAGAAGAGTAGTACATCTAGGTATACATTGAGGAAAGCACACGCTTACGGGCTGTTTCTATTTCTTAAGATGTACATGAGGCACAACCGCATTGATACAGGTCTGAGTGTGTGTTCCTGAAGAAGTATGTATACATATAATAAGCCTATTTCTTGTTTACCTGTTTGCATGTTGATGTGTGTACAGGGAGAACGGGAACATGCACGTGTTTCAGTGTGAGAAAAGGAAGTGCTCTTCATTCAGAGGCTTCTCTCCCTCACAGACAGAAATAAAACAAGCTAAAAGGCAACTGAAAAGATGAAATCACCGTCAAGGACAGGCACGCAAGGAAAGCGGTTTTATTTTTAATGTTTTGAAGTCACAGGAGTTATTTCTGCCACTGTACTACTTGGCCATTTTTCTTTTTTTTCATTTCCAGTGTTTGTCTTTCATGCCTTGCGGGCAAGGACATTTGCATCGCTATCTGCCTAGCCCCACGCCCACCTCCTCTCCCAGTAGGTCTCCCATTTCCACCCTCTCTGGGCAGCTTTTCTGCATATACAGACCATAAATTATAACTATTGCCATGAAGTGACTGTGTGGGCAGCTCTGCTGGTTACATTTGCAAGGCTTTAACATACTGGCACCAATTGTAGGGGCAAGTCGAGGGGGACGTCTCACTACAGATACTACTTTGAGGGTCCCTAATGTCCAGAGGCTGGGGCCTCTGCATTTTCCTCCCAAATCAGTAGGCTTTGGGGAGCTTGTGCTCCTGAATTGGCAAATAGGTACTGAGAGTCACTCGACAGGAAGAAGGGCCATAAAGATGAGTATTTAATTCTAGAACACAAATAGCAAGAGCTGCCATTTGGGGAATATCTACTATGTGATAACCCCCTTACATCTGCTCTTCTCCAACTTAAACTGTGCTCTGACATTAGTATTATTCTTCTCGAGCTACAGAAAAAGTGGCTGAGACTCAGAATCACTGTGTTTATGGACATCTGTTAACAAGAAGCAAATACAGGAACTGAACCTGGTCTGACATTCAGGCCTGCACTCTTGCCAATGTGCCATGCTGATAGAGCAAAAAGGACTACGATTTGTTAGGGGAGACCATCTTTTCTTTCCAGAAGCTCATGTTTCAACTCTTCTTGACATAAAAGCTGACCCTGGTTGTGCTGCTGAGGTAATTCTCAAGAGAAAGAGCTGACAGGTTTGGAACTTCTGTCAGTCTGGCTCTTAAGCCACTGCTACTGGGAGGATGCTCTCCAAGTCCGTCAGTAGCAACTGCTTGGGAAGCATGAGTTTATAACTGTACCTGCAGGTGGGATTCCAGGTAGAGAAATCACTGCCATCTAAATGCCTTGGACATCTGGCTTCACCAATTTGGGGGGATAAGTTAAACACTTAGAGGAAAACTTTTTACCTATCACCAATATGTAATTTCACTCTCTTCCTGTTGTTGTTTGTTCTTAACTAGGTACATGACCACTTCTTACCAAACATCAGTGTAGAGGTAACCTTGAATATAGGAAAAATTTCAGATGAGATATACTTTCAAGTTTCACCACTATTAAACCCAGAAATGCTCTTCTGTCAGATTATAGATAGTATCTGAAGAAACAGCAACACTCACAGATGAAGCTTGTTAAAAATATCCAGGGCACAGGAACTGTATACAATCTCTTGGGATACAGTTCATGATGTAAGAACATGATGGAAGATAATGTAAGAAAGAGGATATATATATATATATCTGTCTGTCTGTGTCACTTTGCTGCAGAGCAGAAATTGGCACAACATTGTAAATCAATGATACTTTAAAAAAACAGAAATAAACAGTTAAAAAAGTATCCAGGGCATCTTTTTCTTTCATCCCCAAATACCAAAATCGAAGAAGCGACCATCATGGCCAACACATCCACCCTTCAGCAACAGAATAAAGTCCCTGTTCATGAAAGATCTAGAGGGAGAACAACAGCATCATAAAACACACCCAAACTCAACAACACTTAGTCTTTTTGACATTACCTCCTGCAAAATATGCTGGGTGAGCAGAACCACAGGAAGGATTGTTGTACACAAAAGCCTTTGAAAAATAACAGGGCTCTTTATGATAGAAACAAAAGCCCCACTGGGCCAGGCAAATAAAAGGACTCAGCTGCTAGCAGGAGAGGAAAAACCTCCTCTTCATTCTCCTTTTCTCTAAAGGAAACAAAGAAATCTAAGTGAAGCAGAAATCATTTTGCATTACAGTCTGACTTCTGAGCAAAAGCAGAAGTATCTTTTTAATACGGATGGTCCTTGTTGAAATAATATTTTAGAAAACGATGAAAACATAGAATAAAAAGTCAAAGAGGAAACATCAGAAACACTTTTGTGTGTGTATGTGGGGTGGGTGGTGGGAAGCAGGTTACCCAACATGCTTTTAAAAAACACATCTGGGAGGAAAGAGAGTTTATTGGACAAGAAGCTTTCAAAGGTGGTGACCAAAATGTTAATGCAAGTCCCCAGGGAGCAGTAGTAAATAACTCTTGTTGCTTTTTGTTGGTGCAATCCAAGATGCAATGAAGGGAAATGATGCAGAAGTAACAGCTGTTATTTGAAGAGGAAGTTTCTTCACCTTTAAAATAAATCTGTTTTGAGAATTAAAGGAGTGAATGTAGGTAAGCAACGGGAACACAATAAAAATGCTGTTTTTCTTTAAACTACTGCAAATGCAATCTTCAGATCTCTATGATTTTTAGAGGGTAAAACCCAGAAGATATAATGAAACACTTTATCACTAGTAAAATTGTTAGGAGTCTGTTGAAAACTAAGTAAAATACTTCAAAATATTGGACCACCAAGAGAAAGGATGGATTACTCAATTTATGCTCCATCAGTCACCTCTCCAACATTTTTCTAAAGGATATTAACTGAACAATTTCTTAGCTTTCATATTCAAAGATTCCTCAAATCATTACGCTGTTATTTGGTAATAACATTAATAGAGACAAATATCAAGCAACAATTGCTTCATTTAGTCTTCACGACACACCACTAAATAAGTTTGATTCTATTCTCTCTCTTTATAAAAGAGGAAACCAAGACTTAACTGTGCTTTCAACTTCTATGCCACAGACAGTGTTTGCTTTTCTACAAAGGGAAAAATTCTAGAGATCTTAAGTCATGAGAAAGATTGTGTTTCTAAAACAAACGCTAAAAATGTTAAAATCTCTGGAATGTAATTGAAATTTTTCAAAATGCACACCTACCTATGGATCTTTATTCATCTTTCGCTCAGACTGAGGGGCACGAGGACAGACAACAGCCCTTCCAGCCTAGCAGCATCAGAAGCAAGAAAGTAAAGACTATTCTACTGGTCTGTCATTCAGATGAATTTTTAGTTGCAGGTTAGTTGGTGGTTGCAAACTGAACTTCTATGGGTGAGTACTCTCATTTTGACAACAGGCTTCACAGAGAAGAGAGAGGAGGGGAGAGCTGAATTGGGGAGGAGAGGAAAACAACACAACACACAACAAAAACTACAACACATTTAAAACCAGAATTTTTTTTTTTTCAATTTCTTAAATTTAACCAAAAGATTTCCAGGAGAAATTGAAATGGGTTCTTTGAGGGGTGAGCTACACAGATACATGAAGGCATGCTGGCATGACGATGCCTCAAAAGAGATGACAAAATACAGAGGGAGGAAGAAGGAAGGGACAAAAAGCAAGGGTGTCACAAAGTTTAAGGACTGAATCCTGCTGACGTTGACTGTATAGCTTCTATCATAGTACAACAACAGTAAAGGGAGCAAAAGCTTTTACCACCCAGGACGCTTACCTAAGTCTTTCGACCCATGGTTACCTGTCCAACTATGCAGTACGCAACTTCTTCCACACTCACTCTGTTCCAGCCAGTGCTCTGCTCTTTACCTACCGCGCTCTTTCCTACCTTTTGCATCTGCTAGTCTTTCTGCCTGGACTGTTATCTTCTTATGCTTCATAAGGAATATCCTTAAGGAAACCATACACCTAATGACTCTGTTTAATGATCACCTCTTGAAAAGGTCTTTTCTGCGTTCCTGTCAACTTCCACCATTGCACACTGTTCTTACCTTCCCAGCACTTCACAATCTGTATGCATGTATACATGAACATGTATGCATTTATTTCCCTGCATATCAATTTGCATTCTGTCTTCCCAAAGAAATAAGTGCTGTGAGAACAGAGACAATGTCCTTTATATTCACCAATGTTGGTTGTGTGTTTTGGGGGAAGTAATTTAAAATTTCTAAGATTTAGTTTCTTAAATGATAAAATATGGAATAATAGTATCTAACTTACAGAATTGTTTGGAAGAAAAAAATTGACGTGAAATAAAGCTGTAAGTACAACTCTTCCTAATATTTTGGGAAAATTCCAAAAAGAATCCCACATACAGAATTAAGGTGCTAGACTACCATGTGAATTGAAAAGGGGTGATCTCAAACCGGTTTTTTTGTCTTACCAATCCTTTCCCTTCAACTTAAGTTTAGAGAGATGAGCTCTCTCGGGGTTGACCTGGAACTCTTGGCATTTGTCTCCCAGATTGTGAGGGTCACAAAACCGATGTTGCCTTTACCTGAAAAGTATAAAGCGAGAGACTGTAGCTAGAGGGCTCCACCTGGGAACAGAGTGCTGCCAGGAGAGAGCTGAAATTCCTTGGACAAAAGAAAAAAGTGCCTATTTCCTATAGACTAGATGTGGGCCCAGAGGTGGGAAGCTGATAAAATCTTCACATTAAAGGGACTCTGACTGCAGCTCAATAGAGGGGTGGACCACTGGACACCCAGGGCTGAGAGACAGTTAAGTATGGCCATCAGAGGAAGTCTGGCTTACACTTGGAGAACCATAGTCTAGAGGCTGCCAGCAGGAGAAGCTCAGAGGAACCTAAAAAATCCCAGAAAGGAGAACACATGAGATTATACATGTGCCATTCTAAGGATATTGAAACCAGATGTCTTGGAAACAGATGGAACCATGTCTTTCTTTGCTTCCCACCCTTCAATGTAGATACTCAGAGGTGAATAGGGCTTAACTGATGAGCCAATTGGATCTTCTCTGTAGAACAGGACCCTTATAGCTTCTCCCTGAACCTTGGTGGCAACAAAGAGCTCACCTACAAGTACCTACAAGTAACACTATGTATGTCAGGCAGTTCTCATTATCCTCAAGCTATTCTTTTCACAAGGCCAAGGTCTGCTACACAATAATTCTTCCTCTTGCTAGTTCTGCCTTCTAGATGGACAAAAGTCTTTCATTTTACACTTTAATATTATTTTCATTTATTCAACAAATATATATTGCACCTGTACGCTGTGAGAGCTGCTATTATTGGGGCTTGGGAATACAGCAATGAACAAAAGAGTTTTCTGCTCTCCTGGGCTTACACTATAGCATAAACAAATAAATTCTTTTTTTGGAAATTTATGCATATTTTTATTGGATTATATTAAATTTTTGAATTACATTAAATTAAATTTTAAGAATTAGCTTAGGGAGACCCGAAATCTTTGATATTGATTCTTTGCATCCAATAATACACTATATCTTTCTATTTATGCAAGGTTATTTTTGTGTATTTTTGAACTGTTTTATAGTTTCTCTTCACATAGGTTTTGGACATTTCTTGTTAATTTTTTTTTAAATTTTACATTTTTTTTATATAATGATTTTTATTTTTTTCCATTATAGCTGGCTTACAGTGTTTGCCAATTTTCTACTGTACAGCATGGTGACCCAGTTACACACACATGTATACACTCTTTTTTCTCACATTATCATGCTCCATTATGAGAGTGTAGTTGACAGCATTTGCTAAGGCACTGGATGTAGAATATGAAAAAATAAAAAGAATCAAGGATAACTCCTACATGTTTGTAGGCAACTGGGTACCATTTAATAAGCTGGGAAGACTCTAAGAAGAGCTGGTTCTGTAAATAAAATTGAGTTGTGTTTTGTGTATGTCAACCTTGAAATAAATATTAGATGTTTAGCATGATGATAACTACATTAAATATATAGTATAGGGATAAATTTAAAGCCATAAGACCAGATGAGAAAATATAAGAGGACAGGACGCTGGACAACCTAGGAGGTGTCAGCACAAAGTTGTAGGGAACTCTAGGCTTTAGAAGTTAAAGAAAGAAAATGTTTGTCTGTAATTTCCTTCTCTAAATTTACATATTTATATATCTTTACAGATAAATTTTGAGAGCACATTATTGGAAAATCGAAGCAGCTTTTTCCTGGAAAAATATCTGATTTCCCTCATAAAAATGCAGTGTTATCACTAGGACTTGAGAACCGAGGTAGCAAAAATAAGCCAGAGCCTCAAATTATTTTTTAATACATTGTGTAATGGATCAAATATTCCACTCTAACACTTGCCCCATCTAACCCTGTTACTGATATTAACTCAAAGCCATTGTGCATACAAATGGCAGGAGTAAAGCTGGAGCGCTTCACAACTTACTATTCCATCTTCACTAGTACCATTCTTAACAGTTATGATTTATTCCTGAGAAAGTGTATTGAATGTGTCACTAAATGTCCAGAATAATTTTTGGTTTTTTTCTCAAGTGTTCTTAAATTGCATTTTATGGAGAAAAGTTCCAAGAGAGAGTCCCAGCTAAGTTACGAAGGCCGTGAATTACGACCATGAGGAACTATGCTAACTACGTTTATGAGCAAAGTCACCAGGCATGATTCCTCATGGAGGAGGTCACAGCGCCTTCTGTGAATGAATAGAGACTAATTTCCACGTGTTGAAGGAGAGTTGTAGAAGGGAGCAATTCAATTTCATCAACCAGTTGGTGAGCTGCCAAACACGCGTGTCATATTTTCCTTGCAAGCATAACCCTTCTGAAGCCTGATCTAACGGAACATCAGGAAATGATCACTAGCCGCCTGGCTGGGGCCATCTGAAATGCTTGTTGCCAGGAACAAGCGAGGGTGGAAATGTAAGTGGCAGGGAATCAAGCAAATGAATACCCTGCTGCGCTATTTACAGCAATAGAAAGATCTACGTGATAGCAGACTTAAAAGATTCTTTTATTAGTTTATGTCAGTGCAGTGTCAAAGAGTTAGCTCTTCTTAAGCAAAAAAAAAAAAAAAAATATCCATTTGATTTTAAATTTAGGCATAGGGGAAATAAGCTTCTGAAAATTATGCACCTTTTGTTCTAACATCTCTCTCCTTAAACAAAGAGCTGTGCACTTCTTCAATTTATCAGAAAATCAAAGTACAAATACCTGGGGAAAAAATAGATTATCAAAGGAAAAAACAGGTGAAGTTTCTGAAGACAAGTTTTCTTAAAAAAAAAAAAAAGTCTAGTTTCTTTTTATGAGAAAAGAGTAGGTTTGACAGACAAGGAAAACAATAGTTTTGATCCATTCTGGCTTAAATGAGATGTTCTGATTGTTTATTCGGCATACTGATTTAAATGTGGAAAAACTGTAGATCAGGACAGTTCTGATTGAAGGAGTATACTTTTAAAGACTCTAATAATTACATCATAGGAATTGAAGGAGAAAGGAAAGTCTTGCATATTTCTATATTACCTGGCCTATGGTAAGTGATATTAAACTAGATATTTGTTGAATGAATTGAGCTGAATTCACTCAGCGTTTCTCTTCCTAATCAAACATCTTTCAAGATACATAGCAAGTGGTGTTTCTTTTCAATTCTTCATATACTTTAACACTTTTAGTTTTATAGATATTAATATTAATTTTTATAAATGGTTACTATTTCATGGTACATAGTGTTTCTTACCTTTTATAAACAGAAAATAAATGCAGACTTTTAAAACCGTGAATTCTATTTTGCTGTATTAATATTGCCAAACCTGTTTTCCATTGTCTATCTTTCCTCATCCTTCTATGTCTAAATTCCCTTTGTTTTCTGAAGAAAAATTTTAATTTTTTGGTTATTATAAAATATGTTTTATGTACATGTCAGAAAATCCCAAAGGTAAAAAGTACATGGCAAAAAACTAAGTTTTCCTCTCACACAATTTTTCTCTCTGGGGCAATCGCTGTTGCCAGTTATTTTTCTAGATTTGCTTTTTATATATACAAATATTATTCATATTCATTTCTTCTTGATACAAATGATAAAACATTGTGTATTGCCTGTATCATGTATATGGTTTATAAAATATATAGGATTTTGTTCCCTATCAGTACATATAGAACTTCTATTATTATTATATACAGTGGAATAGTATTACATAAAGGTATTGCTATTTTTGTAACCATTCCATTCTTCCTTTGTCATTTAGATTGTCAATTTTTTTTTAAATTCTAGGTACATTTTTGTAATTAACTTTGCTAGTTCACGCATACAAGTTCATTTACAAGTTGAATTCCTAGAAGTAGGAAAACTATAGTGGCATTTGAAGTAGAATCAATATAATTCGAGCATTAAAAAAGTTAGAGGTATCTTAACATTGGTCTCCAAGATAAAGGAGCAATATACGAGGAAGCCTCTTTTACCACACTTGGCAATACAGTGCATTGCCACAGTTTTTGAATGTGGATGATCTGTTAGGTGAAAAATATATCTTGCACTTTCAATTTGTAATTCTTTGACTATGCATAAGGTTGAATGCCATACAAATGTCTGACAGATTTATCGGGAACATCTTTTCCACTCTGTGGCTTCCATTTCCATTCTCTTTTCATGAATAAAATTCCTAACTCTAGTAGAGTTCAGTTTACCCATTTCTATCTTTATAGTTGTATGCTTTCACTTCTTAAATAAAATATAACTAGAATAAAAATTTTATCATTAACTTATTCAGGTTTAGATCACGTAGAAATTATTTTTTAAAACATAGATAGATGCACCATTTTCCCCATATGACTTATTAAACAATTGACTTTCTCCATTTATTCAATATACCATCTTTATGATATACTAAATTTGTTTCTTATCTATTTTTGGATTTTGTCTTTTACTTTGATATATATTTTCACTTTTTAGTTATAATAGCTTTATAATATTTTAATGTCTGGTAGGTAAGATCTATCTCATTTATGTTATTTTTCTGAATTTTCTTGGCTGTTCTTGCTATCTAATTTTTTCCACATAAACTTTAGAATAAACTTTTCTTGTTTAAATTTCTTCAGTGGTATTTCTGCTTTAAATCTTTAGTGTAAAAGTTGACAAATTTTTATGTCATGTTTCTTTCCAATGACATGTTATGGTGTTCTCTTCTTGTACATCCTTTAGTAGCCTTTTAAAATTACTTTTATATAAATCCTGTGCATTTATTCCGAAGTGTTAATAATTTTCATTGCCATTGTAAATGATATTTTCTTTCATTATGTCTTTTAATTGGTTACTGTGTTTATATATATGCTATTGATTTCCGTATATTAATTTTAGACCTAGCTACCTCACTGCATTCTTTTATTACTTGAAACAATTTTCAGATGATTTCCTTTGCTTTATGATCACAAGTAAAGTCAATTTTTTACCTTTACAATTCATAATCAAACTCATGTACAGAACAATGTAAGTAATAGTAGTGATAAAGGACACATTTTAAGAAAGTTTGCTTGGTTGACAATATTTCTGAACCTTTGGTTGGGTTTAGATACCTTAAGCCACAGCTTTTTCTCAAAGTCCTATAGCTCCTGTTTAGTAGATTTAAAGTACTTCTCTCTTCCTCTCTCCATTTATTTTTTTTTGTCTGTGCTCTAGCTTTGCTCCTTGTCACTAATCTCAGTGATGTCTATTTTTTCTTATTATTTATTATTATTTATTATTTCTTATTATTTACAGCATATTCATAAAATCTGTAATGATGTTATTTAGGCTCTTTCCTGTATATATATATATATATATATATATACACACACACATACATTTTTTTTCTTATATTATCTTCCATCATGTTCTATGCAAAGAGACTGGATATAGTTCCATGGGCTATAGAGTAAGATCTCATTGCTTATTCATTCTAAATGCAATAGTTTGTGTCTACTGAGCCCAAACTCCCAGTCCTGCTTTTCCTTCTAAGTTACAGGATAGGGGCTAGGTATTTTGTATTCTAATCACTTTCTGCACCTGAGGCAATAGATAAGGAAACAGTTGGGGGAGAGCTTATTAGAGGTGGCAGTCAAGTGTGCCATTTTTCTTAGAACATCCAAACTCTGCTGTCTTTTTAGAAACTTGTTTAATGTCCTCTACCGAGATGCATCTAGTTGGGTAATTTCTCTCATTCAAGATGCAGGTACAGAACCTTAATTAGAGAAGATCAACATTGATGCTGGCTTTCTCCATGTTAGATTGTCCCAGTAGCAAGTTTCGACTATGCTGAAAAAGATAAAGCTACCAGCTCAGTGTCTTCTTTAAGATTTAGTGCTACCAGTGAGAAAGAAGTCTCAGGATTTTGTCAGTTACTAAGATAGTTTCAGGAGGCGAATGGAAGTGGAGTAACAGTTGAACTATTTAAGCCCTTCCTCTACTCTTTCTTTCCTTCGTCACAGTTTTTTGAGTATATTGCATTGAGTTGTACTTATTGCCATCTTTCATCACTGTTAGCCAACATTTCTTGTTGTTGTTACTGATTTTCCTTATGTCTTGTTCATTTTGGGAGTTTCTGTTTTTGTTTTGGCCACTCACCCACTTGGAGAATTCCTGGGCCAGGGATCAAACCCACACTATAACAGTGACCTGAACCTCAGCAGTGAATATTGGATCCTTAACCCACTGAGCCACCAGGGAACTCCCATTTTGTGAGTTATTGAAGGAGAGCATTTCTATAAGCATATAAAATTCATCTGTTCTCATAACCTAGAAACCAGTAGTATATATAGTCTGCTTGGTAGAAAACTTTATTTATAGGCATTATTTTCATCTTTATCTTTCTATTAGTTCTATGGTCAGACGTTCCTTATAACTGTGGGATTCATTTCATATCTATGTGTGCTGGGCAACATGGGATCCTGTCAAATCCTATTCCTAAGATTCCCATCTGTCTACCTTCAGATTGTCTGTAATTAACACAAATGAGGAAAAGGTGGCTACTATGAGGAATAGTTGAAACACTATTATGAATGATATCAATAGCTCTGGATTCTAAGCCCAGTTTAACAATATTATATTTAACAGGGATAGATTTACATTAAAAATCAATTATTCTAAGATAGAATGTGATATATCTAATAGCCAGTGGTTCCCATGAAATATTTAACTGTCTATAATCTTAATATGAACCAACAAAAAGAGCCTTAACAATGCTAACACAATTTTAAGTTATATTAAATATTTAGAGTATGGAGGTCACATCAAGAACTCCCTATGGTCTGTACTTACAAGCATATCAAAGGATCCTTCTAACCCTATGTGTTGTTATTTGGGTAGGGTATTTCCAAACTTGAGAAAATTCATGGGATGGAAACAGTAAAATAAAGGGTCTGGAAATCATGCTGTATCAAGAATGGTTAATAAAAGTGAGATTCTTTAGTCTAAAGAAGAGGGGCCTAAAAATAGATTTGACAGTAGCCTACAAATGTATGAAGGGCTCTTCTATGAAGCGTTGTCATCACAGCTGGAGAGAGCAGAAATAAAAGTGATGGACAATGGCAAAAGAATTCCAACTTTGACCTCAATTATGGGAGGGGGGGAATCTAATGATTGGGGCAGTCTCCTAAGTGACTAGCTATCACCAGTGTTGGAAAGTTCTTCCCAGAGCATCAAATAGAAGTTGAAGTCTTGGTCAAGAGTTCCTTGTAAAAGCCTATGTCTATATTGACTTGATGGTATTTGTAACTATCCAGGTATATGTACATTTTTGACAGTATACTGGGACCACTCTTTCCCTTGAGGGCACACTGGGTCTCTATCTCCAACTTTTAGCCACCTAGGAAGTGTTCAATTAATATTTTACTAAATACATGAATGAATGTGGTATTTGGTGAGGTTAAAATATTTGACAAATAGGAATTCTTGCATATCAAAATTATTATGAGTTTTAAAAACTGGTATCACAATTTATTCAAATAAATGAATCTAGGAAGGCTAAATTTTCCCATATGACTCAACTACTCATGAATATTCAATGAGTATTTTTAGGTTCCTGATGAGCAACTATTGAACTCTTTCTTCCTAAGACTAATGGCCTCTACTGAAAAAATTATGTAGTCTACATTCACAACTGTAAGGCACTGACTTGCCTAGAAAAATGTGCCTTGTTTCCTTTGCTATTTTTACTCTTCCTTCTTCCTAATTGCTCTCTTTTTAGCCTTGACTGATAATTCTCAACTTTTCCTAATATCATCTTTATTGTGAAAATGTCCTAGTTAGAGTGGATTTTTGGTGGGATCTCATGACTGGCATAGTCTTTGTTAAAATTTTCTAAGTTGGCTTGCTTTATGGATGGTTAAAGAAGGGATTTTATTTTACCTTTCCTATTAACTTTTCTGTAAGGGATGACATGTGTATCTCACTGCAGTTGAATTATGCTCAAAGTCCCTGTAGTACAAGGCTTTTGACTGACAGCTAATGGCATTCGGAGTCATGGTCCATGGATAAAAAAATGCTGCAATCTTTAATTTTTTTAGATCTCAACATTCCAGAGAAGGAGAAGAATTTAATGTATACCAGCTGATGAGTTGAGGAACCAAAATGGATTTAGGGGACCGTGATGAATTTAGCATGAAGTCAGTGCCAGCCCACAGAAAAGGACTACATTATTCTTGATCTAGGCGAATGCCAGTTTGCTGAGAAGGTACTTGGGTGAAAAGCCAAAATGTCTTTATTTATTGTCATTCCTTTGATTTAGCGCTTAGAACTGCCTGGCTTAATAAATGTTTTTGAAATAAAATATTTATTGACTGAATGATTATTTTCTGCACATACTTGTTTCTTGAAAACATAAACAAGGAAGGAGAACATGCTTACAATAATCAAGGCTACTTAATATGCCCGTTTAACAGTTAGTTAAACCAAGCATTTAATTTTAGATGCTGTCCAAACACTAAAGTATTTTCATGAAATTGCTTTGCTGCTGATAATAAATTGGAAAGATTTTTAGTCATAGGATTTACCATGGTAACACATTTCATTTTAAAACTTTTAAGATATACCATGTAGCACAGGAAATTACATTCAATATCTTAGAATAACCTGTAATGGAATATAATAAAAAAAACTGAATCACTTTGCTGTACACCTGACACTAACAAATTATTGTAAATCAACTACACTTCAATTAAAAAATGAAAAAAAAAAACGCTATACAAGTATTTACCCCAGCAAATATTCAGAGATAGGTAAACAATGTATTTTGTTGTTGTTATTTTTCTTTTTACTGCCACACCTGCAACATATGGAAGTTCCTGGGCTAGAGGTTGAGGCCCAAATTAGAGCTGCATCTGAAGGCCTATGCCACAGCAACAGCAACACAGGATCTGAAGTGCGTCTGTGAGCTATGCTGCAGCTTGCGGCAATGTCACATCCTTAAACCTACTGAGTGAGGCCAAGGATCGAACATATCCTCAGGGACACTCTGTTGGGTTCTTAATGCAATGAGCCACAACAGGAACTCCAGGTTTTTGTGTGGATTGAAAAAAACTGATCACTAGAAGGGAAATGTAGTGTTTTGAGACCTCATGCCAAACAGCTGAATTTGCCATTTGTGATTATTAAGAGTCAAAGCATTATTCAGAAAGGCCCTACATCACAAAAATGTCTGCCCACCACTTAGAGCTCAGAGCAGGGACGGGGGCCTGAATACAGAATAAACAGTACCTTGCATTCAGAGACACATACCCACATGCATTAAAAAATAAATACACATTAGAATTTACCCCATGTCAAGAAAGGCAGGAATGAAAGGCGTTCCTTGATGCAGTAAATGGTTGCATGCCTGTAATCAAAACTATTGCATAACCTTTGTGTTCAGTTTTTATCCAGTAGTCTGGTTATCCATTTGGGTATGAACAGCTGAATTCTGGACGACCGAAAACTTTGCTAACCTAATCAATCCCAAGTTATCATGGTCAGGTGATAGCTGTCCAACTTGTCCAAGAATGCCATCAGCAAAATTATCCATGGACAGAGGGGATAAAAAGAAGAATTTTAGTGGAGGCAATCTCTGTACTATGTGTAATGGTGGTGTATTTGATTTTCAATTAAAATATTAGCTCCTTTGTATGTTCATCGAGCACTCATTATGTATTCAATACCAGCAGCTCTAGTCCTATGCACCAAAAATCAAGTTGTAAAATAGTTAATTTACCAAATGACTAAGTTTGATAGCTGCCAGATCATTTCCTCACATCACCTCTGAGAAAGGTTATTCTGGTCATGTTAGTCTCAGAGAGAGAGAAGACGAGAACAGATGGAGGAACAAGGATGGTGAGGGTGAGAGGAAAGAACTGACTCTGCAGAGATCGAGACAAGCTGTAAACTCTGCTCCAATGAGATATTTGAAGAATCACGTCTGTAATACCAGAAGCATGCCATGCCAAGTTGATATTTAACCAAGCTGGGCACTAAATCTGTCATGTAGGCTATTAAGAAAAAATTGTAAAAAATCCTCAATAATTTGGAAATTGGTTTTTGATTAACTGGCCTGTTCAGTTAATGCTGATGCCTCATATACTCTTTATCCCAATCTCTTGAACAGAGAGTTCCCATAAGGGGGGCCAGTGCAAGGGGTTTCCTCAAAAGGAACTTCTCTTGGTGGTGAAATAATCCAGCTTCCATCCTGGCCATTCCTTTTCTCCCTTGCCGCACTGCAGTGATAGGCATGAACTGTCTTGGACTCTACTTTCTTCACTCCAATTCCTCCCACTTACTACACAGAGTTTGGTTACAGACTAAACCCAGGACTTGCACTTTCCTTTTAAGTGTTCATTAAATCCTTCGAATTTAGCACAGGCCAGGGTACAGCTCATAAACTCAGTGTTTTAAGTGTTAGAATTTGCAGCTGGTTTATCTCCTTGATTTGGGCTGCTGATATATTGATATATATCTTCTCCTTCCTTCTTTCTTTCCTTCTTTCTTTCCTTCTTTCCTTCTTTCTTCCTTCCTTCCTTTCTTTCTTTCTTTCTTTCTTTCTTTCTTTCTTTCTTTCTTTCTTTTTCTTTCTTTCTGTCTTCTTCTTTCCTTCCTTCCCTTCCTTCCTTCCTTCCTTCCTTCCTTCCTTCCTTCCTCCTTTCCTTCTTTCCTTCTTTCCTTCTTTCTTTTGGCTTTTAGGGCCACACCCATGGCATATGGGAGTTCCCAGGCTAGGGGTCAATTTGGAGCCATAGCTGCTGGCCTACACCACAGTCATAGCAATGCTAGATCTGAGCTGCATCTTCAACCTATACCACAGCTCATGGCAACATCAGATCCTTTAATCCACTGAGCGAGGCCAGGAACCCACATCCTCATGGATACTAGTCAGGTGTGGTACTACTGAGCCACAACGGGAACTCCATATCTATTTTTCTATACACTATGGGTTACCTGAATGGTTTGGTAACAACAACAACAACAAAAATGACCAGAGGAGGAAAAGATAAAGTATTTTAGAAACTCTTAGAAATGAAAGATTGCTTCTGATTGGACTGACTAGTGGTAGCTTTGTGGAGGAGACAAAATTGAACTGGCCTGGGTCTTGGGGATGGATATGGGGTCACAGGTAGGACAGGTAGTGGTCACAGTGGGTAAGGAAAGGCATTCCAAAGGTGGGAATGGGACAAACAAAGGCTTAGAGGCAGGAGAGTGTGACATGAGCTTAAGAGATTGTACGTCGTCCAGTCTACATGGCTAAGAAGATGGATGAATGAAAGAAGAGAGAAGAAAAGTCTAACATCAAATTTTGTTGCTGGAGAGGGAGATTGTAGAGGGTGTGAACTACTGTAACAAGAGATTTAGTTTTATACCTAGCATCAGTGAAGAACCACTAGAGGCTTTTGAGCAGGGAGAACAATGAATAGAGCTGTGATTCCTGGAAGACTGTTGTAGATGTGTGTAGGATCGAAGGAAGGAATTGGTAGTGGGGTCTATTGCAGAACATCAGACAAGATAAAACGAAGATATGAACATCAGAATAATGGCGGTGGAGATTTAAAAGAGAAGACTAATTATGTTGGAGGTAGTTTCCAAAGGACATGATGTCTAGTTTAATAAAGGCCCCAAAGAAGAAAGGATCAAAAGAAAGGGACTTTGAGCTTTTTAATTTGGGTGAGGGGGGCAATCTTTAACTTAAATAGAGAAGGAAGAGCAGACTGCACCAGTGAGGGGAATGTGGAGGAAGTTGACCCTGAGGAGACATCATGAAGTCAGTTTTCAACATGCTTAGAGGTATTTCTACACATGGAGCCTACTGAAATACATGCCCCAAATAGGAAAACTAAGAAAAACTACATACATATGAACATATATGCACATTTTCAGAAAACACAGATTCATATAAAACATTGTAACTCAGACCCTTAGAAATAATGTTATATAGAGCTAGAGAGGACAATACAGCTGCAAATATATGTGTACACATAGATGCTAACACCAATATGTTATATATATGTGTGCATATATACATGCATAAATCTGAGTTAATGCACAAAAATATATATTGGTCCATCTGAAGCTCTTGAATATCAAACACTTTTAATTAACTTTCATTTGATTAATTCAAGAAATATTAATACTTTCTAAAGGGCTAGGTTGTATCAAATACTATGGGAAGCACTTTTAAGTCACCAGACTTAGTATGTGCTTTCTTGCTTTTCTTTATTCAACTTTTAGTCAATTATGATAGTAAAAAGAATAAAAATGGTACAAACATATTGAGAAGTTACAATTATTATCCTCAAAATAACCTTATGAATTAGATACTCAAATTACGTCTACTTTGCAGATGAGGAAGATGAGACACAAAGAAGTTAAGAGACTTTAGATTCCATACTGACCTAGAGATTTCCAGGAGATTTATCACTACATATATAGCTTCTCTAGTGATTAAGTTATACAGATTATACATGGCCATTAGGATAGGGACTTTTATAGTCAGGGTATTTCATAGTTATTTACTTCTTGTACAAAGCTGAGAGCATTCTTTACTACATTTGCACTTTGCACTGTTAGACTTTTATTATAACTGAAAAAATATATATACCTATGAAGAATTTTAAAATGATATAATGTATAAAAAACATTTTTAAAAATTATGTAGAATTGCCAAAATTTTTTGCTAGATAGACTTTACCACTCTTTGAGTTTTGATTAAAAAATAAGGCAATTAAGATAAAGTCTACCTTTGGCTTTAACATTGCTATGGCCTTAACATTTCAGTTCTAGAACTTGGCCTTAAACTAGCTATATTACCCTTAAGCAATAAGAATATCTTAGAAGGCAACTCATTTCTTATATAGGTTTAGGCTTCTCTGGCTTAGACCAACGGTCTGCATGTGTTTAAGTATCTAGTTCCTGAGAAATTAAGAGTGTTCTTAGGTAAGTCGCTAGAAAGACTTTTATTATAAAGCCATTTCCTGGGAAACCACATGCACAGTTCAGATTTTCTTCGTTGCATATTTTTGGTTGCTTGGCAAGTCTAAATGGATTTGCCTAATCACAATTTCCTATACATGATTACCCTTTTTTTTTTTTTTCCTCAACTGACTGCCCACACACAGACATCCCAGCTGCTTGTAATGACCAAATCTATAACTGTGAAGTTAGGGAAATTTTATATATTGTTAGGAAGAGACATTCTAAATCAGTAGTTCATATTACCCAAACACTCATTACTGAAATATATGCCGTAAATCACCAGCTAGATGATTGTAGTTGAATATTGGGAAGACTAGCATTGCTATAAAGACAAATAACATATATCAAAGGTCATCTCGGAATTAGTAATTTGCACAATAATTGGAATAAATATAAGGGTATAAGTTGGAAAATTGTAAATGTAATTCTACCACAAACTATTTTTTCAAGGAATTTCTTAACATTGCATCCTGTATAACAAGAAGGAAAACAGCATTTACCTCTGTCCCATGTGAAAGCAAATAAACAAAACCCCAAACAATTTGAAAACAAAAACAGTTTAGGCATTAAGAATGTCTATAAAGCAGATCTGCTGTTTATAACTGTTCAAAATAGCTAAAATAGCCATACTTATGATTTTCATATTAAAGAGAATTGATAAAAATGATAAAGTCAGTTATTCAGATATTGCCCCAACTCCAGACATTTTTCTAAAAAAACAGGAAAAATGTGGAATATTAATATGGACTTCCAATAGACGTTTTCCAGTTCTGCCTCCTCGAGATCTCCTTTTCAGTGCATCACAGGCTTCCCACCATGTCCAGTAGAGTCCCCATAGTCTTACCCATCTCACAGATGGGACCCCAATCCATTCAATTGCTCAATTAGAGAAGGGGGCCTTGTCCTTGGACAAGTCCCACATCTGGATTATCAATAACTGACATCAGTTATATCTCCAGCATATAGCTTGAATCCGTCCACCTTTCTCTACCTTCTCCAAGTGACCCCTAACTGACCTCTGCTCCCATTCTTGCTCCCTTCAATGCATTTTCTTTATGGTAGCTGAGTGATCTAAAAACAACAAATTTGACTACAATACATGCTAAAAATTTTGTAAGAACTCTCCACTGCACTTGAAATAAAATGACAAATCTATGTATATGGTCAACAAAATTGTACATGATCTGACCCTTGCTTAACTTGACAATATCATCTCATGCCATTCACTATTTCATCATTAAACTCTGGTCACAACTGACTTCTTTTAGTTCCTGGAAGGTACCCAGATCTCTCCTACCCTGGGGTCTTCATACACATGTGCTTTTACTTCTATTTAGATGCTTTCCTCCACTCTTTATCTAGCTAACTTCTATTTTTTTTTCTTTTTTTGTATTTCAAAGTTTAGTTTCAGTGGCTCTTCCTCAGGGAAGTCTTCTTTGACCCACTCTTTAGTTGGTGTGTCTTTCTAATCTTTTATGTTCATTCATAATGTTTCCCAATTTGTATGATAGGTATTTTCTACATCATATTATAATCTTGGGCAAGAATTCTCTTTGTTTTCTTTGTGAATTCTCATTGTCTGGGTCTGTGTCAAGTCCACAGCAAATACTTAATAAATATTTGTTGAACCACTGAAAAACTAAATTAATGAATACATCTAGTAAGCTATGTATTATATACACAAAATTGAGGCTAATTAGCCCAGTTGGCTAGAGTGTTGATGTTTACTATACAGAATGCTCACATGTTCAAGGAAGGGCAGGTAAGGGCCTGTAAGCACATGTTAGATTTTAAATTCCCTGGAACATTTTGGCTCTCCTGATTTAGATGAATCACATCATCCTCTCTGCTCAGTTGGTATCATGACTCAAGTTCCACCACAGAGCTGATTTCATTCAGCCTAGCATTAAACTGAGTTGCCTTTAGGTCTCTCTCTCCCATTAGAACTTTCTGATTCTCCCATTAGAGTCATATCTGATTTGTCTTTCTTGTCCCCACTGAATAAGAGTTTCCATGGTATGAGTTAAACATTGGTGGAAATTTCTTTTAAACAGATCATCATTCAAAAATAAAGAATTACGAGGTGCCAAGAGAGGTTAAGGTTGCAAGGTATCATCAGATTTAGTGTAGAATCCAGTTTAATTATTCAATGTACCCTGATTCAGCACTTCCTGTATTCAAGGTACAGGGAAAGACCTTAGGAGTTTAAGCAATGACTGAATTGGTTTCTTCCTCTGTAAATCAATCAGCTTGATATAGAGAAACAAATCCCCATCAGTGACCTTTGCCTGGTGACAGTACAAAAAAATAGAACTGACTCAACAGAATCCCAACAGGACCACCAGGCCCAAGCCCCTCTGTAGGAATTTGGCAGGAGCCTGCTTGCAGGGATGTGAAGTTAGCTCCTGCAGTTTCCTGGTTCTACTCTCCTCAGTAGAAAAAGCCCATTACCCATATGCTGTGTACGTTCATTGGGTTATTGCCTGGGTATTCCTGGCTGATTAACGTTCACCTGTCCCCACACCCCCCTCTCTTTGTCCCAGGGCAATTCCTGCTCTACTCCTGGCTCAAGGAAGAAAACAGTTCAAACAGAAGAAACAACCAAAGGGGTGGGTGGGGTGGGGTCCTAGTACTAAAGATTAAGATCCAAAAAAATGTGTTCCTATTAAAATTAAGGGATTTTGGCTCTCAATTCCCTAGAACCTTTAAGTGTTCTACTGAGCAGCCAGAGGTCACTGAGTGATTCAGCTAGCAAGAGGCCTGCTAATGGATGGGAATGCTTTGCTGAGGGCTTAAAACCAGTATTTGTTTTAAGGCTCTGCTGAATAATTGATGTTAATTGGCTTGTAGAAATATCTACACGTTATTTATGTATAGTATATCTTTTTAATTGAAATAGTATGATGCTCATTTGGTTTAGCTTAAAGCACGTGGCAAATACGATTTGAGTAAACATGTAGGATTGAAACTCTTTTCTTTCATATTACCAGACATTGTGGTATGGAAATGCTTTAGTTCTTTTTTTTTCCCCCCAGATGTAATTTTAGGATTTTAATGCATTTGAATTTAACCCATGAGGGATCTTTGATTTTTTTTATTAGATTACCAAACAATTGTAGAAAAGGCTGAAACTACATGTAGCAAACTATAAAAACAGGTCCATACTGTACGGTTAATACTTGCTGTCAACTTGCGTTAGCCACTATTCTAAACACTTTGTATATATTGACTCATCTAATCCTCCAACATTTCTCAGGGCAAGTACTATTATTACCTGCATTTTGTAGATGAGAAAATCAAGACTCAGAGAAGTTAACCAATTTGCTCAAGGTCGAAGAGTTAGCGAGCTGCAGAGCTAGGGTTCCAACTTAGGCATTTGGCTCTGGAAACTGCACTCAGCCAGCAAGCTTTTCTGCTTGCCACTTTCCAGCTTTTCATTAAATCTTTAATTCTCATAAACCCTTTTGAATAGATGCTACCATTATGATCCCCATTTAATTATAAGAGGATTGGTCTAACCATTGTCACTCTGCTAGGAAGTGGCTGAACCAGGCTTTTAAACTCAGCTTTCTCTGACTTTTGAGTCTGAGATCTTAAAATACCACCCAGCACTACCTCCCAGAGAAGGTGGTGTGCTTATTTTTCAGTCACACTTAGCCTTAGAGATTAAATAGATTTAAGGGAAAGAGAAATAATTTACTAAAAGAGTATAGTAACTCTCCAGTCATAATCTTTTAAACTATTTAAAACACTCTTAAGCCAATTATTAGATTTTTCTAAAATATTTGAAATACTGTAACGTTAAATATCATCATTCTGAAGAGCAAAGCTCAAAGATCTATTCTTAAAAATTAATATAATGATTCATCTTCTGTTTATGTGATTTCCCAGGGTAACTGCAATTACTTCAAGAGATTCGTGAACATTTCCAAAAAATACATTTTAACTCATTTTGACTATGGCTAGTATAAAAATGTTATGTGGTGCTTGTTGAGTTTAACATTCAGAATATTACAAAATCAAAACAAATCCCAACAGTGTTATAAAAAAAAATCTGATTTCAGGATAGACCTTTTCTTTTCTTTTCTTTTCTTTGTCTTTTGTCTTTTTAGGGCCTCACCCGCGGCATATGGAGGTTCGCAGGCTAGGGATCTAATCGGAGCTTTTGCTACCGACCTACGCCAGGGCCATAGCAAAGCCAGATCTGAGCCATGTCTGCGACCTACACCACAGCTCACAGCAATGCCGCATCTTTAACCCACTGAGCGAGGCCAGGGACCGAACCTACAACCTCCTGGTTCCTAGTTGGATTCTTTTCCACTGAGCCACGATGGGAACTCCAAAGATAGACTATTTCAATTCATATTTTTCACACTATGAATTTTACTGCAGGAGAGAGGTTATCATTTACATCGGAAAAATCAGCAAGTGTTAAGATGCCAGCTAAGCCGGGATGATCCGGTAAGTTTAAAAACCTATAGAAAAATTTAGATGGTTGTTACTGTAATTGTTTATAAAAAACCTTTTCAGAAATCTATCCTTTTCTTCTCCGAGTTCATATTTACCGTATTGGTTTCTTTTACTGTCTATAAAAACCAATGGTTATTGTAGGACTTAAATCTTGTGGTAACCCCTGAATGTCAGAGGATAAAGGAGCAGACTACATGGGGGGGGGGAGGGGATTAACTTCAGCCAAAGAGTTTGTCGCTGATGACACTCATTTGACACTCTGATGACCTACTGTGAGTTATTTATGTTTCTATTACCTTTAGGCCCTTTGAACAGTTTGATTTCCACAACGGTCTCCAAAATGGGTCGTCTCCTGCGCACATACAGCCGAACGATAGAGCCTGCTTCTTTGAGAGCTTCCACTGCTTTACTGTGGGAGACCTCGGACACATCAACCTCGTTCACCCGCAAGATACAATCATTGACCCTGAAAGGAAGCAAAAAAAAAAAAAAAAAAAAAAGCAAAGGTCAGGAGATGCTCAGAGAATTTCTTAACGAAGATTATGACTATCTAACCTTTAGAGCTGGGGAAGCAACGTGCAGAGGCAATTTTAATATATTTACACATGGAAAAAATGCTTCAATTGAAGGAAGTCAAGAAAACCTTGGACTCCTTGGCCTTCCCAGTCTTCCCAACTTGGACCACTCTGCCAGTCAGATCTTTCCTGGACTCCAGTCCACTCTGACTGAGGCTGCATCACATCTGGTGCTGTTAGAAGGACACACACTAACCTCTGTCAGCTACATCATTATTCTGATAGATTTCAGTGAGTTTGACCTAGGGTTACAACTTGAGGGGTCCTCAGAACTTACTTCCAAGGACTGTTACAGACATAGCAAATGTAACTTTATGGATTAGTTTCTTGAATTTTTATATGTATTCGTTATAAAAATTAATACATTATAATTTTAGACAATTTGACAAATCTAACAATGTAGAAAGAAAAAAAATATACATGATTCAATCATATGAAAGAATCCATTTCTGGCAAATTATCTTCCATTTTTCCCCCCCCTCAAATTTTTCTCATATTATAGGTAGTGAAGTTTGGATTGCACAAAATTCAAAGAAAATCTTGGAAAACTAAGAATTATGATACATTCTAAATTAGACTTTGTATTTGCCACTTTTTTTTCATGGGAAGGAATAAGCTGACTCTTCCATAAAGTTGTCCAGGTACTTTACAAAGCATAGTGGCCACGAACTTTAAATCTCTTTTATATTTACCATAATAATTAGTTATAATATTAATAATGGTTAAAAGTATGGGACTTTCCTTCACTCTGCATTCTGGCACTCCCCATCTCAGTTCACTGTGTTGCTCAGAGTAAGAAGTAAGGGAATTTGGAAGTAACATATATACACCATTAAATATAGAAATAGGTAAACAAGGACCTACTATACAGTACAGGGAACTCTACTCAATATTTGCAATAACCTATATGGGAAAAGAACCTGAAAAAGAGAATATATATAACTGGATCACTGTGCTGTACACCTGAAACGAACACAATTATAATCAATAAATCAATTATTGGTCAACAAAATAAAAGAAATAAGGGACTACCCTTGCTTGACCCCTCTTTCCACCACCACCAGCTGAAGAGTGTATCTGCAATCCATCCTGGTTCTTCATCTCCAATGCTACCCCCTTGATTAAGTCGACATCACCTCTCGCCTGGATTATGACCATAGCCTCCTACCTAGTCTCTCTGAATTCTCCCTTGTCACCTTTCAAACCATTCTCTACACAGTGGCCAGCATGAAGTGGACATGGTTGTCTATCCACCTTCCATTCCTGTTCTCCATTTTCCTCGTCTAAGCAGTGCCCAGTTTCATTCAAGTGATCTATTCCTTAGCAAATTTTTGTTAAATGAAAGAATAAGTCTAAGTTCTATTACGACCCTCTATTTCCTGTTTGTAAACATTGATAATTTTTTAACTTCCGTAAGCTTCCATATTTCATCTATGAAATAGAATAGTGATATCTACTATAAAGACTTTGAGGGGAAGATTAAATGAGGTAATGTACCTATAAGTCCTGAGCACAGACTCTGATATATAAGTACCTAATAAATGGTTGTTATTAGTAACAGCACACAGTTGTTTATTTATACTATTCTTAACTATTCTATTCCTCCCATGATCATGTGGAATAAGATCTATTATCCACATTATACAAATTAGAGTTGTTCTAAGTGGTGAAGCTTTTTTCTAAAGCAATCAGCAATTTGATCAGAGATTGGATATGATCACAGGTGTTCCTATTTCAAAATAAGCTCTTTCTTCTTAGGACACATACATCTAATGTGATGAACAGTTTCATGTGTATTTTACACATCAATTTAAAATTACAACATGGTTATAGATTATATAAAAAGTATGGGAACATTTTCCTATCTTTATTGTCCATAACTTTCCTATACCTGTTTGAGGAGCTGAGTTATAGGAACCCTTGGCTCAGTGAGAACCCCAATTATCTTCAAATTCTTGAGACAGAACAATTTCACTTACTAAGATTCAGTGATGTCATTTCATCATAGCAGATGCTATGGCTTTAATAGGTTTACACATACATTTCCTCTCTGACTAAAAAAAAAAAAAATCATGGAAAACTACCAATTAAAGTAGTTTTCAGAATGTAGGCATCACGGGTGCCAGCCGCCCTGCAGCAGCTGGTCCTTTGAGAGTGGGTAATTTTGTCATCTCATGATAATGCAAAAACATAATGTTTACCATCACCCTATGTTCAGAATACTAATCATTTCTTAAAACATGGCTTTCCATAGAAGGGAGTGGCTGACTTTAGAAAAAATATTCTGGATGCTGTATCAATTCAAACTCTACTAAAATTTCTCCTTTTGTATACAGTGGAATCCTTAATTGTCAATTGCTGGGGTGAGGAAATCACAGCCTAAATCAGATGGTTTTTCCATAACATGTGGAGGAAGTAGGCATCTTCAGTGCACTGAGAACACTGGACTAGCAGTCAAGAGGCTTGGATTTGAGTCCCAGCTGTGTACCAGCTGTGTGACCAAAGTCAAGTCACTTCATCTCTTTGAACTTCAGTTTCCCATGAAAATAGAGTAAGCATGCCTAGAGCTAATGAGAGAAGTAACCATATCTGTAAATATATGGATGCACATGTAAACTATAACCATTCAGGAGAGAGTTACAGCTATTGACGGGTGAATCCAAGATGCTGTGCTCAAGAATTTGGTGAGAGGTAAGCAGGATGGAAATTGAAATTGTTAAAGGGTCTGCCCTGTGCCATAGCATATCATTCTAGTCACTTCACTTATTTGCTTGTATCTAAATCAAACCATTTATAAAATATTGACTCTCATTTTACAGACAATGAAATTTTACTAACAAGGTCACAGTGTTGATGAGGGCAGCACCATGATTCCAATCTAGTTTTGTCTTTTTCTGGAGCCTATGCTAAAAAAAAAAAAAAATTACTCAGACTTGATTGTTTAAATTAAAAAAAAAATGAGAATGAGGTTGGGGGCATTTATATTCAAATACATAAAACAGAAAAGAAAAAATATAAAGCCAAACTAGGGCATGCAACTTTCCTTCCTCCTAGTCACTTGAAATAGCATTTGGCTAGAGGGTCATGGCTATTTAGAATTAATTTGCTTTCTGTACCAGTAGATAATCTTTGTGAGTAAAGGCAGCACTTGAATTCACTTTGAAAGATATAAATATATCACTAGCTTCGAACTCAAATAACATTCTGTCTCAGTAAACAGTTTATCATATTTCTGAGCCATTATACTGGAAAGCTATCAACATACAAATTTCCTCCCAACTTTACTCATGAAATTCAGTTGATAGTTTCACTCTTTCAGTGCTTTCTGTTTCATATATAAGTCTACAATATCCTTTTTGTGGACCAGTATCTTCTATGACATTAAAAAGTTAATTTAATCTTTTCCTACAGATGCTTCTAGTACATTTAGCACATTTCTAAATTCTGGTACATGTATATATTTCTTTGCCAAAAATATCTTAGAAACAAAAGAACATTTCATCACTAACATGTCCAGAGAATCACATATAAAATTTGCACTAGGAGTTCCTGTCGTGGCTCAGTGGTAATGAACCTGACTGGTATCCATGAAGATGCAGGTTCAGTCTCTGGCCTCGCTCAGTGGGTTCAGGATCTGGCGCTGCTGTGAACTGTGGTGTAGGTCACAGATACAGCTTGGATCCCAAGTTGCTGTGGCTGTAAGCATAGGGCTACAGCTGCAGCTCTGATTTGATCCCTAGTTGGGGAACTTCTATGTGCCACAGGTATGGCCCTAAAAAGACCATAAATAAAAGTAAAAAATAAAGTAAAATTAGCACTAAACAATTAAATATTCTAGAATATGATATAGTATCACTGAAAAGTCAAATAACACAAATTATTTGTTTCACTTTGAAATTATTTAAAACAACATGTAATATCTACTCTTCACAAGTATTAAAGCATGTACTGTTGTAAAATAAGATTTGTGATTTCATACATTTTTAAGGATGTTAATTCATTAAAAATAATCACCAAATGCTTGTTAACATTTTTTTAAAATATATTCATCATGTATTAAAAAACGCTGGAAGGAAAAATAACGTAGTTTCAGCTCTGGTTCTCTGTTGATGTGGAGCTTATGGATGCTTTAAAAATCGTATTTCTATTGTTTCTGCCAAAAGTTCTACAATGGACATACACTATTGCTGTGACTGTGGCGTATGCTGGCAGCCGTAGCTCCGATTGGGGTCCTAGCCTGAGAGCTTCCATATGTCAAAAGTGTGGCCCTAAAAAGCAAAAACAAACAAACAAACAAACAAAAAAACCCAAAAAACAAACAACAACAACAACAAAAAACTCAGACTCACTAAAGGTAAAGAACAAATGATAGACACACAAAACTTTATTTAAGATAGGTTCTTTATTTAAGAAAAGATTTGATTTACCAGAAAATAGGACAAACCCAAGACAATACACACACACACACACACACACACACACACACACACACAAGGAGGCTGACCCAAGTGGCTGCAAATCATTATGACCTTTTCTAAATCTCCTTGTGTCTGCTGTCTTTCTGTGCCCACACATGAAGCACATCTAAGAAGTCACTGGGTATATTTAAAGTCCATCATTAGCTATGGTTTATTCTTGTTGAAACTTCTTAAAAATCCATTTATTTCACTGACCACATAGGGTGCTATTAGTCCATTAAAATTGAGAATAAAATAATAAAAATCAGCGTAATTTAATAGTTTTTCAGAAATGGACTAATGTTTTGGAAGCATCAAGTGTGTGTTGATGCAGCACTACCTACTGGGCCTTTTTCTCTAATCAAACTTCACAGGGCTACAGGAGGAGTGACAGGTTCATGCAGCTTGTCATAGGTCACTTGACAATTCTGACAGTTCCTGTTTTGAGGAATCTGGAACTGAAACTATGAGATTTAGAGATGCTATCTAAATAGAAGAAATAGAAATTTGAGAGCTTAATACTGGGCCATTTTCTTCCACGTCAACTGAAAATTGGCAAAAGCTTATTTGCAAGAAGATGGGAAAAGAAGAAAATTTGTGGAAAGAAGTAAGAGCTGCAGAGAGAGGGAGGGCCCCTCCTGGACTCCCCATGGGGCTTCAGTCTGTGGTGGTCCTTCCCGGGGCTTAGGTGTCCAATCCAGCCTTCAATTTCAGAAGCTACTCCAAGCCTCCTTTTAACCCTTTTCCCTTTTGAATTAACGAAGCTCAAGTAGATCTTTGTTACTCACCCACAAAAATTTCTAACTAACATTAGGCAGACTTTGCGACCAGCACTTTGCATATGCTATCTCCCTTAGCTCATTCCTATTTTCCTTTTAATAATTCAAGTTTATCTTGCCTTCTGAGAAACTATCCTGGCTCAACTGGCTGGTCCAGTGTTCCTCTATTAGGTAGCCAGTGCAAAATATTAATAAATTAACCAGACCTGGAAAATCAAATTAGAGGACACTCAGTTAAATTTGGATTTCAAATCAAAATAATTATTATTATCCAGGTAAACATTTTTTTTTTTAGTGTAAGTATGTTCTATACCACATTTACAATCAAAATTACTTATGCTTATTGTCTAAATTTAATTAGGTGTGCATACTATATTTATAAAAAATAAAGTGTTTATAAAAGCACTGAACTGTATTCATTATACTGAATTGTTGTCTTTGTTTATTCAAAAAGCATAATACTTGGCACATAGTGGGAGATACCTGCATTATGTGCTATGTATATATTCTTTAATTTGTTTAATCTAAACAGAAACATTGAAAGGTAGACATTGTTTCCTTCATTTTACGACAGCAACTAAAGCTAAAAGAGGTCTATAATGATAGTAAGTGTTGTCTAAGTAATCTCGTGCACTGCCCCATCCACATCTCTCTGGTCTGTTAAAAATAATTTTTGGACTTACTTAAGGGCCAATCCCAGCTGCTGACCATCAGCAGGATCAAGGATCACACTGAAAGCAATAAAGCTAAGCCAAATAACAAAACCTAGACTTTGTTCTCAAACAAAATCTAGTTCTCTGGTTTAGAATTAGATTCCTAAAGCTTAGAACTAGATTTAGAAATGGTTCTCAGACTTTAGAGTCCATTAGAGTTACGTGGAGGGCTTATAAATCATGGATTGCTGGGCTCTACCTCCACCGAGTTTCTGATTCCACAGATCTGGAGAAGGAGAGAGGATTTACATCTCTTAAAAAGTTTCAAGGTGATGCTGCTGATGCTTTTCATCTGGGACCATGCTCTGAAAGTCACTGCCCAAGGATTTGAAGGGTCACTACTTGGCTAGTGTATGGTTCATTCTGAAATGAGCAGGATGACTCAATCTTCTGTAGACTCACTGACTGTAATAAAAGTTCTGCGCTCTGCCTGAACCCAATCCCTCAGTGTTGCAGCTCTTCATCATTTGGAGTAAAGTCTCTAAGGGAAAATGAACCAGGAGACCAGAGCTGCCACACCATGTGTGACTCCCTATGTGAGCCATTTTCTAGCACTCATTTGATATGAGATTCCTTTTCCTACTCTTTTCCTACAGCAAAGATCAACTGACAGCCACTCCATTCTCCATGTTAAAAACAGGGTTCCTGCTCTCGTCTCTAACTCTGGGTGAGAGTAACTTGAGTTTATGATCCATAGAAGTCAACTCCTCCAGTGAATATACTGTTTTTCTCTCTCCATTTGCTACTTCATTTCCTTTACATAAAACCCTTGCAGGAGTCTCTGCAGCTGTCATCTGGGAAAGATCACAGCCTTCCACAATGGGGGAAGAAATTGCTATTTCAGTGTCAGTGATTGGTCTTTTGGCACCTTCCCAGAAAAGCAGAGTCCAGTAATGAATCTTGAGCCAGGTAACTTGGTGAGTGCAAGGTGGGAGAAGCACTGAATAGGAATTTCAAAAGGCGAGGTCACCGGACTGGAGATTACTTAGTCCACTCTGTCCAACACTCTGTCCATATGTCAATTTTCAATAAACAAGGTCCTGGTACTTTCTATCTGGGCCAGTGCAGTAGTTTCCTAACTGGTTTTCCTAATGCCCAGTTACTTAGGCCCTCTTTACATAATCCCACATGCAAGCCCCGCTCAGCTTCAACTTCTAAAAGCAACCCTATCATTACTGCCTCTCCTTTCAAAATTCATTGAGTTACTTAATCTATATAAAATCACAGGTGTGTTTATCGTTGTATTCCTAGAGCCTTCCATACAGGTGTCATGTCAAGAATGAATGAGCATCACTGAAAGGCCTCTAAATCTAGCCTCTTTTTAGATCTCTCAACCTCCTGCTCCAGTCAATCCACACCCTTAATGTCCCAAGAATGTAACAAGCTCATTCCTGCCTCCACTTTTTATTTTGCAGTGCTTTCTGTCTCCTCAAACCAGCCTCATTCAAGGGTAAGCTCAATCTTGCTGGCCTCATGAAATGTTTCCTAGTCATTCAAGTTCTCATTGATCATAATGCCTGAAATGCAAATGCACCATAGTTTCTCAGAAAAAAGCTATAGATTGATTTGGTACCCTGGCAGAATCTGAAATGAGGTCCTATGCACTAAGAAACACGTTTTCAAATGCTGGATTTGATTTTCTATTTCCCTGTACTCAGATCTACTCCAATCCCAGAAATTGACATGGATCAGCATGTACGAAATCGATACTTTTACATTCTCTCATTTTGACTATATGATATGGATGACCATTTCGGTGAAAAGCTGATGAGCACAAGGAGTTTGGTATGGTGGGAAGAATAGGGAGTTGTTAGCCAGATGTGAATTCTAATCCTGCCACTTAAATGCCTTTAAGTAAGGCTTTTTTTTTTTTTTTTTTGGTCTCTGTGTTTGAGTTCAATGATTTTACAAATCTCTTCTGGATCTGATGTTCTGTAAATCTAAATTCAAGGTTAGCTCAGCCTGGCATCCATCTCTTCTTAGAAGTCTGGAATGTACCTCAAATGCAGTAGAATGCCAAATCATTATTCTTATCCTCCCTCCACGGACAACTCTGTACTTTACTGTTTATTCTCTATCAAGGTAAATCAGTCCATCACCAAAAATGGGGCGTTCACCTTCTCTTTCAGATATACATCCAATACGTCACAAATATTTTTAGATTTAGACTTTTCCATTATACTCACTTATCTTTCTGTGGCTCTTACTGTCAATCACCCAGATTCTGGAAAAAAAAAACTTGTAACCAGTCTCCTTGTTTCTAGTTTTGCCCTTCATAATCCATCTTTCAATTTATTGCCAGAATGGAGTTATTGAAAATACACTTGATTGCTTTATTGCCCTATTTAATAGTCTTCAATTGCTTTCCACTGCCTACAGATTTTCAAATGTTTAAAAAATCAAAGAAAATAAATCTTTTTTTTTTTCAAATGTAATCTTACTCAGAAACCACACAATGTACATTTGTAATTGGTCGCAAATAACAAAGGCAGAGTTTCTGTGATTTCTGCAGTAGGGAGGGAAGGGAATCACTGCATGTCCTGTTGGAAGGCCCTTATTTGTGACCCCTCAGAGAGTTCTGAGGAATCCAGAGTCAGGGCGCCATATACAACTAAGCAGGGGCTGGTGAATAAGAAAGAAATCCAGGGCAAACCCTTTCTCCCAGCCAAGTGCCCTGGTATTGACCTGTGTCTCCTGAAGCGGGAATCTTCTAATGCACATAAAGGCTTCCTATGGTCCAGGGGTAACACTATTCACAGGGCTCTGTGGAAGACAGATTGAGTCCACCTGCCTTTTTTGATACAGCTCAAAGACCTTCAGATAGCACATAAGTCTTTCCACAATCTGGTTGCTAGGCACCTCCCCAGCCCTGTCTCTTGATATATCTTTACAGTTTCTTTAAACACCACCTAAGTTCGTGACCCAGGCCTCTCTCCCTGCCTAGAATAGCCATTTCCAGATGCCGCATTTGTCTGCGTACCTCACCCATTTTGCAAGATGAATGCCCATTTGGAGGTAGCTGTATAGTTTAATGAGGGAAGACAGTAAAACAAAACATTACCTTTCAGCATAATAAGTCCCAACCTCCTAATTTATCCCTCCCTCCAAAATTTCCCTTTTGGTAACCATAACTTTGGATTTGAAATCTTTGAGTCTGTTTCTGTTTTTTGAATAAGTTTTTCAGTATCATTTTTATTAGATTCCACATATTAGTGATCTCACATGATATTTGCATTTGGCTTACTTCACTTACTGTGATAATTTCTAGGTCCATCCATGTAGCTACAAATGGCATAATTTCATTCTTTTTTACGGCTCAGAAGTATTCCGTTGTATATATGTTCCACATTTTCTTTATCCATTTCTCTGTTGATAGACATTTAGGTTGTACCATGCCTTGGCTATTGCAAACAGTGTTGCAGTGAATATTGGAGTGCATGTACCTTTTTGAATTACGGTTTTCTTGGGACAGATGCCCAGGAGTGCCTGGGTCATATGGTACCTTGGCTTGGCTAGCTTCTTCTTTTCATTGGAACTTTAGCTTAAATGTCACTTCATTAGATATGCCTTCCTTGATCACTCAGTGTAAAAGTAGCACCAGCCACTTACTTACTTCTCTCTGCTTAATTTTCTGAGGCGCACTTATTACTTATAATATTGTGTATATTTGTCTCTGGTCAAAAGGCAAAAATATAAGTTCCTTAGAGCAGGAAACTTGTCTGTCTCATTGATCATTTTATGTTTAGTGCCTTGAACAGTGGCAAGCCCATAGCAAGAACTCATTAAATTGTTGAATAACAAATGAATGCGTGAATAAAGTATGGGGGAATGGATGGTAATTCTACCTAGTTTAAGTTGAGTTTGTCAACAATAAGGTACATATAGTCTTCCTGCCCAAATTTGAATTCTGATAGTTGTAGCTTGAAGACTTACTTAAATGCAAACTCATAATTACTGGAATTACTTAGCATTGGCAAAGACTGTGAACAATTCTCTATATAGCAGAAAATGCTAAATTGCCTGGAGAACACTAATTTTCGAGAGCAGATGATTAGTGATGCTGTTTCCTGACCTTTTTTTGAGCTACGACAATCAGCTGTTATTGTTTATGTGATTTCATAATATCCATACCCCTCATCTTTCCCTAAGTCACATTTCATAAAATAAATTCAAATTAATTTTGTGTTGAAAACTCATATGACACATTTTGAAATTACTGATGATATTTTGTGATTTCATAAAGCTGGAACTAGAGCTCCCTGATTTAATGGTTGAACTGGTGGTTGCAAATGGTATGCTCAGTGCCTTACAGTTGTTCTCAGTTGTGGAGGTAAAATTCAGAGGCCTGGGGATGGGAGCCAGAAGGATTTGGGACACCATGAAGGGCAGCTTTGCTCACCAACGTTTTCTTACTCTCAGTAAACAGATTTTATTTGAATTAATAACTTTTTCTTTGAAAATACAGAAAAGCCCACTGGTGTTAATCATCCACATGGACCAGGGGATCTCATTTTAAAGCATAGGTAGAGCAGGGGACTCTTTGGCAAGCAGTGTCTTGGAAGAACTTATTAGAAGAAGCCATGGGGGTTTCCACCATTGATGGCTGGATGCCATGGGTTAAGAATGCGACTACAGCGGATCAGATTGCTATGGAGGTGTGAGTTTGATCCCCAGCCTTGCACAGTGGTTAAAAGAATCTTGTGTAGCTGCAGTTGTGGCATAGGTCTCAGCTCTGGCTGGGGTTCAACCCCTGACCCAGGAACTTTGGTATGTGGTGGGCATCGCCATAAAATTAAAAAAAAAAAAAAAAAAAAGAAGAAGAAGCCATAGGCACCAGGGCAGAGAGGAAAGAAGCTTCCAGAAGATAAAAGAGATGAGAAAGGGATTTAAAAGTAAAACCCCACATACTTCCTAGGACTCCTGTAACAATAAAGGTAGCAACCTCTGAGAACAGTAAGTGTGTAGAAAGCATCCCAACAATATTTTATTTCATTCTTAAAGCCTAAAAATATACTGGGCAGATACTGCTACATTTTTAAATAGAAAACTGAGGATCAGACAAGTTAAGTAATTTACTCAAATTCACACAGCATATAAGAGACAGAAATAAAAATTAGACATTAGTCTTAAATGCTCCTGGTCTTGTTTTCTTGCCATTTATCCACTCCTATTTATGCTATTGTCACTTAGTCCTGTTACAACTGTCTGCAAAACTTTAATCTTGATTGAACCCAACCCCCCTTCCTCAGTGCTTCTTCCAGAGCAGCTGAACATTGATGGGCTGGAGAAAATCCACAGATACTGGGAATCACTATAAATTCATGATCTCCAGTCTCCAAACACCCTGGGCAGTTTGCTATCCTTTGTTCTGCAATTAAAATCTCTCAAACCCATCCTTCCAGCAGGTACATATCTTAACTGCATGCAAAATCCATGGTGTTCTCTCTCTCTTTCTCTCTCTCTTTCTTTTTTTTTTTCTTTTTTTACAGTCGAGGAAGTGCCTCTTCTAATACCAAGGCCTATTCATTCACATTTTCTTAAAACCTCATTTAATCTCTTTACATCTTGTATCTTCAAACCCAGTCTCTCTAGTTAATCCATTCTCTGAATAGTCAAAAAATACTCTGGTATCTCCAATCTTTAGGAAAACCTTCTAGTGACCTTATAACCCCCCTGCCCCACCTCCGGCTACTGTTCTATCTTTCTTCTTCATACACCAAGTTTATTTAGAGAACTATTTATACATACTGTCTTATTTCTTCCTCCCTAAACTCTCATTAGCCCATCCTAATTTGAGGTCCTCACAATAACCCCTACCAAGAAAAACATAGAAAATGTTCCTACTGACCTCACTGCTAATCTAGCTTTGGCCAACCCCAATGCCCTCTCTTGGTCCTCAGCACAACATTAAGGCCAGTTGCGCACTTCCTCCTTGAAACACTCTTCTCCTGGCTTCTGCTTTTCTTCCTTCCACTCTGGTCACTCCTTTTAAAATTCTCATTTTAGTTCTCCTCCAATGGAATGATCTTCACATTTATAAAACAGAAGGAAGGAAATGCCACACAAAACTATCCTTGGTTTACATGCTTTAAACTGACATCTATTTTTTTTCCTCCTAAGTTTATATAATAATGAAGGATATCATTTCTGGCCTATTGTGAATTGTAAACTTTTTTTATCTGTCACATCATTATTTCAAATGTTTACATTGGACTCTAAGTTTATACCAAGTTGAAATCCATGATTGCCAATTTAAATTAAGATATTGTTGAGCAGTTGGGCATTTTACATTTTTTCTTTTTTTCTCCTTGAATTTATGTTTTCATTTTACTTCCAGAGTTTTATCCTAATATATTTTATTTTAGAACATCATATATGGGTCAGTGTAACAGACTTACTTCAAACACAAATGTGTGTACAAATATAAATCCTGTGATTTAAAAAAAATTCCCATAAAATATGACTCCAAATGCTAAAAATTTTCCTCTAGACTGAGATATCATGATGATTATCAATATTATACATTGATCAAAATAACCTAAAAAATGTAGTAGAAATGAAAAATAGGAATTCTGAATCTTATCTCACTTTAAATTTCTTCCGAGTTTTATGCCCCAAATCCTGTGATCTATCACGAAAATTATTTTAATTATCTAGCAGATGACAATTGCTTTTCTTTCTTTTTTTGTATGAAAAATACAGTATGATTTCAATAAACTAAGATAATGAAAATGTAATCACATTGGGGATTTGTTTTTCTTTTCTTTTTTTTTTTTTCCTTCACTTTTTAGGGCTGCACCTGAGGCATATGGAGATTCCCAGGCTAGGGGTCCATAGGAGCTACAGCCACCAGCCTGCACCACAGCCACAGCAACGCAGAATCTGAGCCGCATCTGTGACTTACACCACAGCTCACGGCAATGCCAGATCCTTAACCCACTGAGCGAGGCCAGGGATCAAACCTGCAACCTCATGGTTCCTAGTTGGATTCGTTTCTGCTGCACCATGGTGGGAACTCCAATGGCATTTTTTTCTTAATGAACTGAGTAGAGCTTTTGGAAGTTAGCTCATGTTTCCAGTGATAAACATGAATTAAGGGTAGAGTGAGATGAGACTCGAATTCATATTTTTTATTTCTACCAACATTAAGTGTTAAGCTAATTTTGTTCACATAAACAAGTAGATGGGAATGGGAAGAGAACTTTAAATTTCTTCCAAGTTTTATGCCTCAAATCCTGTGATCTATCATGAAAATTATTTTAATTATCTAGCAGATGACAACTGCTTTTCTTTCTTTCTTTCTGTTTTTTTTTTTTGTCTTTTTAGGACCACACCCATGGCATATAGAAGTTCACAGACTAGGGGTCAAATTGCAGCTGCAACTGCTGGCCTACACCACAGCCACAGCAATACCAGATCTGAGCTGTGTCTGCATCCTATATCACAGCTCGTGGCAACGCCAGATTCTTAACCCACTGAGCAAGGCCAGGGATTGAACCCATATCCTCATGGATACTAATCAGGTACTTAACCTGCTGAACCACAATGGGAATTTTGACAACTGCATTTCAATTTTATTAAGAGAAAAAAATGGAAACCACAGGCCTTTAAAAAAGGATTAACTACTCAATCACTAGAGACACTGACTTTCTTATCCCAGACAACAATATTTCAACAATTTAATGACTAGATATTATACCTAGTCATAAAACTGTACTTTAAAATAGTAAATAGAGCCACAGCAGAATTTGGGATGGGTAGGGCATATAGTATTCATTTGTAAAATGGGAGAAGAACAATTATAAGTGGAAACATGAGCTAAAAGAGCTAGTATGAAGCTGCGGGCTACGTCTTAGGCTGGTCAAATGAAAGATCTGGAAATTGAGTCTCATAAATCTATGTACTCCTAGGAGTATCCATATTTAGCTTAAAAAGCCTGTTCTAACTTACATCAAAAAGTTTAGATTCATTCAAGACAGTCCTAGGCCCTTGTGTGTTTCAAAGCTATCTCTTAATTTGCTTCTCTTTAAACATTCACACAGTTAAGTCCCTAGCCAGATCTCTTAGAGTTCTGAATCTGTATGTTCAACTGCCTGTTTGATATCTCCACCTGAATTCCTCACCGGCATCTTCAACTTAATAATATTGTCCAACATGTAGCTTATCTCCCCACTGCCTCTCCACTGTGTCTGCCAATTGCTCCACAGCTCAAACTCCCCTTTTTATAATTCTACCAAATGATGAACTCTGTGACAGCAAGAGTACCATATACCCAGAACCTGATATGGGGGGGTCCAGGGCAGAGAGGGCACGGATGCTTTATTTGAAGGAATATGACTTCTCAGCACAGCCCACTCCAATTAATCATTAAACCTTATCATACTTACTCCCTAAAGTATATTTCAAAAAATCTGTCCACTTCTTTCCATCTTTTTGTCAGCAGCTAGTCCGGGCTCCCATCATTTATCACCTGAGTTAGTACAATAACTTCTTAAGCTGCTCTCCCTGCATGTATTCTTGTCAGCCAAGCCAAACTCCCACAGTCAACAGTGATCTTTGGAGATAATGATTGAGTGTGGCCATTTTTTTCCCTGAAACATCCAAAGTCTTGTGTCATTTATAGAAGGAGAAAGAACAAATTACTTCCTATGACATCTTGGGCTCTGTCTGATTTCTCATGCCCTCCTCTGCATTCTCATCCCTTCTGTCATCCCTCTGTCACTCACTCTAGTCCCAGGGACCTCTTCCTTACTTCTCAGGCCTTTGCACATGTTTCCTCTGCCTGAAGATTCCTCAAGCCCCTTACACTTGGCTAACACTTACTCTTTACATCTTAGCTTAAATATCTTCCCCTTGCAAAGCTTCCCTCCATTACTCCAGACTAGATTAGGTCATGTTCTCATGGCCTTTGAAAATTGTGTCCTTTCCTTTCACAGCACTCATTTTAACTCTAAATGTATGTCTATTACTACACTGGACCAAAAGCTCCACCAGAACACAGATCTTGTTTTTCTTGCTTTCTGCGCTATTCCCAGACCCAAGGGTCTGATCCATAGCAGAACACTCAGGAAATATTTACAGGAAAAATGGGTAACAAAAAGTCTAGGGGACATGAAAGACTCAGTGTCAGTGGAATGAAAACTTGCTTTGCTTCTTGTTTATCACTTAATTTCCCAGCTTCAGTGACCTGCCATAGAGGTAGACAGGACAGTGGTATCAGGCCACTCAGGATCTCTTACCCCACACGACTGTGAAAAGGATGAAAGGTCTCCTCTCACTCGCCACACTCACACAAAAGCGGCTCTGCCCATTCCCTTTTCTAAATCAGATTTGTGTGTCTGATACCCAGCCTGAATGTTAGAGAAGTGAAAAAGTGGGGGAGATGAGTTTGTGTCACATAAGGCAGATTTGGTAGGCTCACCCCCAGAACAACTGATTAGGCAATAGAATGCCTATAAATGCAGCTCTCAAAATAAATGTATTTTACAACCATTTATCTGGGATAATGACTGTTAAGGAGTTCATTCATATTTTAAGATCAACATGAACAATGAAAGCAGCTCTGTATTCATTCTTTAATTCATTGTTTTCTGAAAGGAAGCATTGCTTTCTTTCCTCCTAATGGTCTGCTTTTCTCTTTAGTAATGTACCACAAAATTAGATGGTTATATTTAAACAAGTTAATGGAGGGTAGGAGTACAAAGGAAATGATACCAACATTTTCATTAGTAGCAGGGTATGGTAGATTATAAATTGTGGTCCTGATGCTTGCATTCTAAATACCAGACTAATCTGCATAACTAAAATGATTTGGGCCAAATTCAGATAACATATGTGTCTTTACAGACAAATCCTAGGTCACTTTCCTAAGGCTGATTTGTAAATTGTCTTAGATCAGAATGTTAACATAACAGCGATACTAAATGTCGGTACTATCCAGAAGTTTGGTAAAAACAGGTTTTTTTTTTTTTAATTCATTCCACTATAATATAAAAGAAAACTTCTGGTGTATGATTTAAAAAGATATATGATAAGGAGCCATGGAGCCCATTTCCAAACATTTTAAACCCAGAAATGTGTAACAACTGGTCTGGGAATAGGTTAACCTGGTTTTCTCTAATAGCTATCAAATTTTTTTAAATTCCTTCCACAAAAATGTTCATTGTAATACAATGAACAACTTAAACATCCAAAGTAGTGTAAAACTTAAATAGTGTTATGCTCCTATAACAAGATATTATGCAGCTATTTAAACTGTTTACGAAGTACTTTTTAATATAAGAAAGTGCTCATGTTATGATATTAAATGAAAAGGGTAGGATGAAAAGTTCAACTCTGTAAAAACATGCACTGAATATGAAGGAACATAATCTAAGATTCTTTTGGTGATAGGATTGTGAATGATTCCAATTTACTTTATAAATGTCTACATTTCTCATATTTTCTGCAATGAAACTGCATCATTTTCTAATCAGAGAACTACATTACCTTCAAAACCAAAATTATTTAATATTTATTATCTTCCTTTCACATAAAGTTGTCTAGAATTCCAATTCATGACAGTCAGTCATTTCCTGAAGAGCCAAAAGAATTTGGGTGTCATTTGGGTATTTTTAATTTTTAACCCTATGACATGGGAAGTTTGCAGGGCTCTGTGTTTCTAGATTCATAAGTATATATTCAGTTATTCATCTGCAGTTAATTGCAGCCATGTGCTATGGTGGGAAGAACATGGAATTTGGAATCAAACAGACTGAATTAGAATTTTGACTCAGCCACTTGTAGTTTAACCTCTCTTAGCCTCCATAAGCTCAAGGAAGTGAAGTTAATAGATGGCAGCTCTTATTAGTACTGAGTGCCTATTATGAGTAGGGGGTAGTGCTGGCTCCATAGGAAACAGAAAGAAGAATAAATAACATGAGCTTTCAGAAACACAGAAAGGAGCTTACGAGGGTTTAGAGATTCCTATGTTGCCTCTCTTTAGATAAGTTGTCAAGAAAATAAGTCATCTAAAGTAAACACATGCTTAGTTATCACTAAGACCAAGGAAAACTTACTCTCTCTAAATTTGGATGAAGGCAACAAAACTTAATACAGGAAATCCTAAAAGCCAAGAACTCTGCCAATAACATATATTCCATTCATGTTGTATTTATTAGGCCTGAACACCCAAATGACTACATTTCCCTTATTGCATCTGCCAATTAACCTTTAAAGGATTAATGTTCACTAATGATCACCTCACAGAGACCCACAAATCCCAGGGGAAGCAACCGGCTAGGTTCTACTTCCCCTCTCCTACCGCAGACATAGTCTTGAACTCCCTGGCTGCAGCCTACTTTAGTGGCTATGTGGACCTCTTTCCCAGGTTCAAGTTCCTAAGGGCTTTATGCACAACCTGAGGCTCAAAAGTGGTTAAAGGACAACTCTTTGCAGAGGATGTGGAGGAAGCCTGGATGTGCACATTGTAGTGTCACAGGCATGCCCCCCAGAACCCTCATGGTGCAGGAAGGGGCTGGGAGTAGGAAGGGAAGGTAGGGGAGAGGGCCTGGGAACTGCAAACTGGGGCCTCTTCTCCCGGGGGTGAAATTTCCGGGTGCAGAATCTGAGTCTAACAATTCTAAATTCCAACATGCCTTTCCAGCCTCAGCTTCCTCTGGGAAACTAAAGCACAATGTTAAGAGTCAGGTGAGGAGGAGGCTGGGAGGGTGGAGGGATATCTTGTGAACAAAGGTGACCCAACGTGGACAGAGCAGTGTGGGCAGAAACTTTACTCGGGAGATGGGAGATGAAAAGCAAGCCTCCATTTTGTTATTGCCACAGCCCCTGCGGAGAAAACAAATGAATAGTATGTGGCTGTAATATATTTATGATTTTGGCATCTGTTAAGCCACTTTGCACTGACTTGAAGCTTACATAAATCTTACCATACTACTGTACCTTTCTAAATAATGCCATAATTTATAACTGTTCAGAAAAACCATTCTTGGTAACTACCAGGATTACCATTGAACTAGAAACAAGGAGATAATTTGAGTGGCTGGCTTTTCCATCCTTCCCCCAAATCACTTCATTTTGGTCTAGATCTCAGAGGGCTATTTGCTAAAATCAATGTCACATACGTGTTTAGAATATTAGAATAACACCATTCCTTCTTGGGAGACTATTCAAAATAAAGAATAACAAATGCCTTGTCAGCATTTAAGGTTGAGATCAGCTCTTTGCTATAGGAATGTAATCAAGATTGCATCTCCTCAGAGTTACAGATTTTATCAAAACAAAGGATTGATTTCTTGGCCACGTAATAGTATTCTGAATGTCTCAGACTGTCAACAAAAGTCAAATGATCAGAATTTGATTTTAAAACTGAAAATTCCTAATTTCCTCTTTTACACTCATTTTATGGAGAATGATGCTCAGGTTAAGAAGGCCGAGTCACCTTCTGAAGGTCTCTGAGCTAGTTAGTGGCAGAGATCCCCAGGTCTTTCTCTTACCGTCACTAGAGCACAGCATCTTGTTAACTTTCAGTCCAGACCTACAAATAATGCCAGAAATTCCTCCCTATATGCAAAGCAGGGACTAGAATTAAACCAATATGTAAAGCCTCATGGAATCAATCTTAAGGGATACAAGCCACCATGCCTATATTTTAATAGTCCTATCATCCCTTTGCTAGGAATCAATATGTTCGTTTCTTCCCTAAGTATATTTGGATAACTGGACCTTAAAAAACTCAGTCTGAATTAATACTCCTAAATTTTAATGCATTTCAGTCACATTTTTTTTGGCTTCTGAAAATATAAACTTTACTTATCAGATCACTTTTATAAATTATTGATAATGTAGCAGTTGGGACACAAGGTCAAATATCTGCTAGTTTGTCTAGGAAATGGGAGCAACATATGCTATTTGCCTACTTTAAAGATAACTCAGATGATATGGAACCCAAACTAAAGGTATTCTCTACTTGGTGAATAGATTCAAGAACTTGCCTAAATAATGGAACTTCAGATACATTATATCTATAACTTGACAGCAATACAAAGAAGTCATCAGCTTTCTGAAACTAGGAAAAAAAAATTCTCAGATTTGTAAATAAGAAGAATATTTATACCAGAAAAGAATGACTGGATTTTTTTTATAACAGATTTATTAAGCTATAATTCACATACTTTAAAATTTGCCCTTTTGAAATGTACAATTCAGTGACTTTTAGTGTGTTCACAGACTTGTGCAATCATTAGCATTATCTAATTTTAGAACATTTTCATCATGTTCAAAAGAAATCTCATATATTAGCAGCCCCTGGCAAACACTCTTCTACTTTGTATCTATATGGCTATGTTTCTTCTAGACATCTAGAAATAAAATTGTGCAATATGTGGCCTTTTGTACCTGGCTTCTTTCATTGAGAACACTGTTTCAGGGTTTATCATGTATGCAGCATGAATAAGAACTTCATCCGTTTCCATGACAGATGAATATTCCATTGTATGAATACACCATCATTTATTTGTCCATTCATCTGCTGATGGACATTTGGATAGTTTCTCCTTTATGGCTGTATAAACAATGTTGCTATGAAATTCACATACAATATTTTGGTATGGATGCATGTTTTCAAATCTCTTTGGGTATCTGCTTAGAAGAATTGTCATTCATGTAGTAACTCTTATCTTTTAAGAAATTGCCAGACTGCTTCCCAAAGTGGCTGCATCATTTTACCTTCTTACCCAAAGCATGTTGGGTTGTGTTTTTTTATATCCTGGCTAACATTTACTATTATCTTTCTGCTTGGTTACAGCCACCCTACTGGATATGAAGTAGTATCATATTGTAGTTTTATTTGCAGTTCCCTAATGAATAGCATTAAACATATTTTATGTGCAATTGCTCATTTTTATATCTTCTTTAAAGAAATATTTATTCAAATCTGCAGTAGACTGAATAATGGCCCTCCAAAGAAGTTTAAGTCCTTATCTCTGACCTGTGACTATGTTGTACTGTAGGCCAAAGAGAATTCACAGTTGTGGTTAAATTAAAACAGGGAAATTATCCTAAATTATCTAGATGACTTAAGTGTAATCACAGGAGTCCTTAAAGAAGGAAGCAGTAGGTTATAGTCCAAGAAGAGATTTGACAGGAACAAAGTTTGAACCCATGCTCTCTGAAGACAGAGAAGAGGGTGATGAGCTAAGGAATTCGGGTGGCCTCAAGAAACTGGGAAAAGGCAAGGAAATGGATTGTTTCACATCTGCTGGAGCCGCCCTGTCAACATCTTGAGTTTATTTCAGTGAGTCCTATTTTGGATTTTTAACCTCCAAAACTATTAGATAATACATTTTTTTTTTTTTGTTATTTTAAGCCACTAAGTTTGTGGTTTTATATTACAGCAGCAATAGGCAGCTACGACCAAGTCCTTTGCCAATTTTTTAGTTGGGTTATTTGACTTTTTACTGTTGCATTGTAAAAGTTCTTCTTATATTCTGGATACAAGTCCCTTATCAGATATATTATTAAAAATAGGTTCTCCCATTCTGTGGGTTGTTTTTTAACTTTCTTACTTTTCTTAATGGTGTCCTTTGATGCATAAAAGTTGGTTTTTTTGTTTGTTTGTTTGTCTTTTGTTTTTGTCTTTTTAGGGTTGCACCCATGGCATATAGAAGTTCCCAGGCTGGGGTGGAATTAGAGCTGTAGCTGCAGGTCTACACCACAGTCATAGCAACACAAGACCTGAGCCAGGTTTGCAACCTACACAGCAGCTCATGGCAACACCAGATCCTTACCCCAGTAAGGGAGGCTATGGATCAAATCCACATCCTCAAGGATACTAGTCGGGTTCATTACTGCTGAGCCACGACGGGCACTCTAAAAGCTTTTAATTTTGAGGAAGTCCATTTTATCTGTTTGTTGATGCTGCTTTTGACGTTATAATGATAAAGTGCTGCCCAATTCAAGGTCATGAAGATATATTCCTATGTTTTCTTCTAAGAGTTTTATAAGTTTAGCTTTTATATTTAGGTCTATGATTTATATTAATTTTTGTGTATGATATGACACAGGGCCCAACTTAACTCTTTTGCATGTAGAATTTCAGAAGTCTTGGCCCAATGTGTTAAAAAAAAGTTTGCCAAAAAAACCCTTTAATTTAACTCATAGAAAGATTTCTCTTACTAGATTACATATCTGGTGATGGAAATAGGAAACCAGTTGTACGTGCCTTTCTAGCTATGAAAGATTGCACATGGGTACCTATCTGGCCTTCTCTGAGATGCAGAGCAGAAGTAATTCTTCTTCTTTAGAATTTCCTGTGCAGTTATAAATTGTTGAGGACTTATCATTTTTACCAGTCCCCATGGAACTGCTTTGCTCATTGATTTTTTTCTTGTCTAAACAGGTTGTCGACATATTTAGGGCTGATACTATTGATAGGAAATTGAAGGACAGAGGACTGTTCCCTCTTACCCTTTTTCATTCTGAGGGCAGAGATGAAAAGAAATATTCTATAACAGTGAGTCCACTGAGATTCCAATCATACTTTTTTCTAAGGAGAGGGCTGGTGTACTTTGCACTGGATAGTGAAATATCCCTTCTCATGAAGATTTTCTTGTTCAGGGAAATGCATGGGCTTATGTGCTGTCTCAAAACAATAATGAAAGAAAAGTCTATGTGGCTTTGAAGACACTGAGTCTGTGTCTTTGAATGGAAAATTTAGCATTATCATAGTTATCATTATCTCCATAGTCATCTGGTACACGAATCACATATTTGGTGGAAGCTGACGTGGATTTGATGACCCATAAGGTCTTTGTTTGCCACCATCCAACCTCACGCAAGTTCAATGTGGAGAGGTACTCTGTGGATTTAGAAATCTCTTATGCTGTTTCACTTACTGGAAATCTTTTATTTCCTTAAACAGTCTGAAAGTGGGTCTTGAGGTTAAGTTTCAGACCGTGATGCTTGGAAGTTGCTCCCTCTCCTCAGCTTAGTGCTTCTTATTGGCACAGAAAAATGTAAAGCTTATGCTTATCCTCTCCATTTCCAAGTTATATGATGTCTTCATCTCCTGAGGGTCAACAACCTCTCTTCTTCTTCCTCTTTATTTTTATCTGTTCCTGTTCTTACCTGTTACCCCTCTTTCTCCTTATGTTATTATTTTTAAATCACTAGTGAGTTAATGAGTATGAATTAATGAAAAAATAAGAGTGAATTACCAAATGACAGCTAAAGGACAATGCTCTACTTAACATAGGGGTTGTGTCACGGAAACACTGGTCCTTGTCCTCTCAACTTCAGTTCCTGTAGTCAAACCTCAGTATAACCAGTATCATTCTTATTTGAAGTCAACATGTATGGTGCCTTGGCTTTTATAAAGACAAAGCTAACCTGACCTGTAAACAGATACAGAAGGAATAAATGCAGCCATGGACTTAACAGAGAACTTGTTCTTTTTTCATCTTGTCTAGGAGTAGAAATGATTGTGCTGAGGGCCAAGAGATTAAATTGTGTCACTCATCCGGAAACTGGCAAGTAGCCGTCTCTTCCTCCTGCTACTTCTCCCTGCTTTTGTGCTATGGATGGGTTTCATAAATGCACTGTTGTGTAAAATGTCATTGCTGCATCGCCAGCGGAGGCTGTCATGTGATAGCACTTCCCTAAGATGACAGATCAATATTGGTCCGCTGCAATCCTAAGACTGAAAGCCACACAGAGGGCATTTTTATGGCTCAAATACAAAAGCTGAAATAAATATCATTCTTCAAAGCATGGAAATATATATATCTATTTTTGTTCTGGAAGAAAACCTAATGCTCTTTCAAAACGGTCCTTAAAGACAGGTAATGTTATCAAATTTTAATGACTACTTTTAGAAGAAAAACCACAAATGACTTGTTACATTTTTTTCAAAGTTCAATTTTTCTGTTACTCAATTAGTCACGGGGCAAAGCTAGGAAATACACTATCGTTTGCCTTGGTAAACAGCCCAAATCACATATGCGCAAGCACATGAAGTGCTGATGACACACTATTAAATAGGCCCTCTCTGACATTATTGGTGGAGGTAAAGTTTGGTACAATCTTTCTGGAAGGAAATTTAGTGCTATGTGTCAACATTCTTTAGACTGTTCATGAATTTGGGTGCAGAAATCCTACTTCTGAAAATATATCCTAAGGAATTTAGGAGAAACAGAATCAGCAATGTCTTCCAAAAGATTGCCAGTTATTTACAATGCTGAGAAACTGAAAATAACTAAACCTCTGACAATGTAAATACATTATTAAACAGCATTTAAAACAGGCATAAAGCTTCTAAATGACATAGGGAAAGGTTTATGAAATTAGGTTATGTGAAGTTAAACAAATGCCAAATATTATGTACAATGTGATCTAAACTAAATAAAAATATAATAGCAAAAAAATCAGAAATACGTGCACAAAAATGTTAACACCTATTGACTCTATTTAGTGTAAAAACTAATGTGATGTGTTTTGTTTAGTTTTTGTCTACTCTTCTGCATTTTATATATATTCCCCAAAGGACAATTGACATGTCGATAAACACATATATACGAGAAGTTATATTTAAAAAGAAGTTGCACAGGAAAAATATTACTATTCAAAGAAATTCATTTAAACAAACATATGCTCTTTTATCTTGCCTTTGAACTCAGCCCCCCATCTTAAAAGAGATGTAACAATGTATTTCAGCCAATCTCTCTCTCTGCTACCCCTCCCCTCAGGGAAGAACTGGTTTCTTCCCTATTTCTGACCTTGATCCACCCTTTGTTTCTGACTGCTTTTCAACCTTGCCTCCAGGTGTGTGAAGAGCCAGAGCCCAGCCATGAGGCCTGGTCAGTGTTTCCGAAGTTTCTGAAGATCAGAGTGTGGTAGTGTCGGCAGAGACAAGCCAGTCTGCAGCTCAGTCTAAATGAATTTCAGGGTCCAGAATATCATAGAGTCCACATCAGCTTTTTATTGCTACATGCCAAATGACCACAACATCTACAGTCTAAAGCAACACACATTTATGATCTCAGAGTTTCAGTGGGTTATAAGTCTAGGCATAGTTTATTGGAGTCCTCTACTTTGGGTCCCACAAATTTGCAATCAAGCTATCAGCTGAACTGCATCCTTTTGGGAGTTTGGAGTCTTCTTCCAAGCTCATGTGGCTATTGGCAAAACTCAGCTGTATGGCTGACATCTCCCATATTGCTAGCTGTTAGCTGAGGAAAGCTTCTAGAGGCTATTCAAAGAGTATTCCAGTCCCACTGAGAAGACTTCTGAGATGGGCTTGAATGCCACTTAAGATGGTACTTGGAATGTTAATTACTTGAGTCAAGATATTTGGATTCTGGCTAAAGCAGACACCCAAATGATTTATGCCTCAGTATAAATCGCTCGCCTGAGCCTCAGTTTCCCAATCTGTAAAATGTAGGTTTTGAAGCAGATAAATTGCTAAATTCTGAAATCTAACCTTAATGTCACACAGTCAGATCTTCAACTGAGTATTATTCTTGAACTTTTAGATGTCTCCAAGCCATTTCAAATTCATGACAAGAAAACTAAAGTAGGAAATAATCTCAGTAGTAGTAGCAAAAATCTATCACAAAGAACTGGAGACCCACCCAGAGCTGTCTTCACACAGACACAAGGCTGTGATGTGTGTGTGACTGGGGAGTTGGTATATTTGTTTGCTCCAGTTAGGACCACTGTTCAGAGTTTTTCAGGTCATGCATTGCATGCATTGCGGAGTTTTTCAGATCATGCATTCACATACATGGTCATAGGCCATGGCTGGGGCTCCTGGAAGCCAGAACAAAGACCAATGGGTAGACTTCATAGTAAAAGCAACTGTGGCTCAGTAAAAAAAACAGCACACCTTGTAATGTTCAGAGTTACCCATTAACATTAAGAAAATCTTTTTTTTTTTTTCTTTTTTGGCTACACCTGTGGCCTATGAAAGTTCCCGGATCAGGGACTGAATTGAGCAGGAGCTGTGACCTATAGCACATATGCAGTGATGCCAGATCCTTAACCCAATGCACCACAATGGGAATTCCTGAAAACTTTACCTTTGGGAGTTTTAAGGCTGGGGCCACGTGATGTAGGGGATTCTGCTATTGAATAAGATTTTAGAGCATACACAAGTGACATACAGGATTCGATTTTGGAATGTATTCAAAACTAGGTGGGTGATCCTCTTAAAATATTGAATCCTAGTTCCTGAGTCCATATTATTATGGCCAGAATAACTATATTTACCTTATATGGCAGTTGTAAGTATACAGAAGATTATATGCCTATGTGTGTCTGTGTGTACCTACATTTCTATTTATGTTATCTATCTACCTACCTACCTCTTTATCAATCAACCAACCCATCCATCCATCCATCTATATGTCCATCCATCCAACTACAATCTGCCTACCTACCTAAATTTAACTATCTTAGCACAATGCTCCATATATGATAAAATCTCAGTAATAAGTGTTAGCTATCACTTTGATTATTCTCTTTATAACTATTGAATGATGCTTCCAACACAGCAGAACTTCCTTTTACCTCTGTGCCTGAGGTTGTCACTTGTGCTTGAGGGCAAAGAGAAGTGGCACTCCCAAAGATGCCACTTTTCATTCTTAATTGTAGAATAAGCATGTTAACATAAAGCCTATCTTTTCTGAAGCTTAGGGACAAAATGTGACTGAAGTGAAAGTTCCCCTACTTCTAGGTAAAGAATGGTATGAAACAATGATTTGGCCTCATTTTTCTGAATTTTCCTCTAACAACTCTATTTCTTTTTTTTTTCCTTTCTTTTTTTCTTTTTTCCTTTTGAAGTCCGCTCCTATGGCATATGGAGGTTCCCAGGCTAGGGTAATTGGAGCTGTAGCCGCCAGCCTACACCAGAGCCACAGCAACATGGGATCCGAGCCACATCTGTGACCTACACCACAGCTCACGGCAATGCCGGATCCTTAACCCATTGAGTGAGGCCAGGGATTGAACCCACAACCTCATGGTTCCTAGTTGGATTTGCTAACCACTGAGCCACGACAGGAACTCCGTCTATTTCTAAACTTTTAAAATGGAGCTTCTGGAGTTCCTGTTGTGGCTCAGTGGGTTAAGACCTGACTAGTATTCATGAGGATGCAGATTCAATTCCTGGCCCCACTGAGTGGGTTAAGGATCTGGGGTTGCCATGAGCTGTGGTATAGGTTGCAGAAGTGGCTCGCATCTGGTGTGGCTCTGGTCGTGATGTAGGCTGGCAGCTGCAGCTCTGATTCAACCCCCTAGCCTGGGAACTTCCATGTGCTGCAGATGTGGCCCTAAAGATAGATAGATAGATAGATAGATAGATAGATAGATAGGCAGACAGACAGACAGACAGACAGATAGATAGGTAGATAAAATGGAGCTTCTCTAAGGGTCCAATATTAGCAAACACTATCCCCACCATGACTCACAGAATTACACAGCATCTATTTCTAATCTCTCACTTTATAGCAGGGCTATTCTTTCACTCAGAAATTAATTTCATCAATTCAGCCTGAAAACTCTATTGTCAAAATCATGTGTTTCCTGTGGGAGTGTCACTCATTTCTTTTCTTGTTGATAGGAGATGCAGATGTACCTGAAAAAAAAAAAGTGTGATTTTCCGCCACAAGCTGCAAAGATGCAGCTGTCAAACGTAATCACTGCCAGAACAGTTGGATAGGGAAAAAGTGTCCTTGACTGCTTGATACGAAAATCAGTAAGCCAGTTTATGTATGTGTAACAAAAAAGGCAGACTGAGGAATCCAGGCTACAAAGCTTATTATTTCTGGCACTAAGATCAGTTTTCGGTGTGGCTCCATGCAAGCTAAAACCATTCTTACTTGCAGGCTTTGGGCTATGCTACCCTCCCTCCCCCGATTCATTAATTTACCCTCCTTCCTCTGCTCATTTTATTCACTCACACATTTATTCAAAAACCCTTTCACTCACCAAGAATTTACTGACCCATCTCTATATGTAAGTGCTTGGCCGGAGGAGATTTACGATCTAGGAGAGGCGCTAAATTAGCAAATACAATAAGTTTTTCTTCCTAGAGAAATCGCTCCTCATTGTTCACTCTAAATGCCTTTAGCGCGTGTTTTGATCTCTGCTAGAATTTTATATTATTTATGAAGTACCCCATGTGGGTGATCTTATTTCTCTAAATGACCTCTAGTTCTTTAAAGCAAGGGGCTCTGGCTCATTGCACCTACTGAACCTCACTCATCCTGTGTTCTTCATCCAAGACAAGGTGGTTTCCCTCCTTGGCTCTGGGGTCTCTTTCAGGTTTGCAGGGTTAGAAAAGTCTTAATTATTTTCTTAAGACCCAGACTGGAGTCTTCTTATGGGATAGTTTTTTGGACTCTTTCTGTCCAGACTCCTACAGAAAGTCCTTATCAATGGCTGCTGAATCTATGAATACACACAAGGCATTGATTTGCTAATAGTACTTCTGAATATTGTTTTCTCTGTATTTCATTATTTGTTCATCAGCTCACAGTATTTTTTAAAATTTTATTTTTGTTATAGTTGATTTATAACATTGTATCAGTTGAGGCTATAGAGCACAGAGACCCAGTCATACACATATATACATTCTTTTTCTCATATTATCTTCCATCATGTTCTATCTCAAAAGTTTGGATATAGTTCGCTGTGCTGTACAGTAGGGCCTCATTCCTTGTCCATTCTAAATGTCATCATTTGTATTCTTCTTTCCAACCAGACCGAAGGCCCTGTAGAACAATAGATCTGCATCCCTTCCTCAAAGTGTCTGGCTCAATGTCAAATGTGTAGCTATCGACAAACACAAAATAAATACTAGTTGAAAGTCACTAAGCAATAAGAGAGAAAGTCATTATAGAGAGCTTGCTTTGACAGACTTCACTTTCAAGTACAGAACCTTTGTAGAATTATTATTCTCCAGAGGGACAAGCATGTCTCACTGATGTGGCAGATGTACTCTGCAAATAATTCTAACATTTCAGATCTTTACCTGAGTCTGCCATCCTCCGCTGCAGCACCTCCCGGTATAATCTTCGTAATAAATATGCCAGGGTCATCTCCAATGTGGGGATTATCTGTCCCCCCAGCAATACTGAATCCCAAGCCAGAATTCCCCTGTAGAAACAATAAGTAGACATTAAATGATGTGGCTGTCACCTCAACCAAGTTCCCTCTGTCTCTGCGTTATCATCTTACAACTCAAATGGAAATCAGGTGATAACAGCCTTGTATGCAAAGCTATAAAGTGCACTGTCAGCAGACAAAGGAAGGTCAGGAAAAACACTCAGGTTTTTCCTTGAATTGCAAGGATTCAAGGGTCTTATGTTTTTGCTAAATCAAAGGGCCTTATATTTTTGCTTCTAAGAAATGCTTCCTTTATCATTATGAAGCAGGAAATAAAAGGTTACAAACTATGTAATGTGAGAAAATGCCAAAAATCATTAATGTCAGTTGTAAAAACTATGCACACATACAAAAAAGAATGGAAAGAAACAAGTTATACGAAAATATTTGATATGGTAGAATAATGAATTTTTTTTTTCATTCTGCTATTCCTGGTATAGTTGTTCTAATATTGTTTATACATCAAGAAATGTATTCCTCTTAACAAGGAATTTCAACTTCAGAAGGCAGGGACCTCTTCTAGAGTCAGTATATATGAGACACTTTTCAATATTAAACAGGTTTTAATTTTCAGGAGACACAGACAAGGAATACATGTAAATTTGAATAATTTATACTCTAATAACACTTTCATATTTAATCCTGCAGACCATAGTAACTGACATCCAATGTATAAATAATCCTCTAAAATTTGTATGTAAAACATAATTACAAGTCTCCCCCAAATTCACAGCCATCTTACTTATTTCTTATTTTCACATTCTTTTAATTTCCATTATGTTTCCATATTATGTTCTATTCTTTTTTTGTTATTCACATTATAGTGTAAGCCATTTCCACACAGCTAGATAATCTTTATAATTATCCATTTAAATGACTAAATAATATTTCACCGAAGTCATTTATTTAACCAGTCCCCTGTCACTGAATATTTAATTTCTTGATATACTCTTACAACAAATTTAGCTTACTAAATTTATGATCACTTGATTAAGTTCTGCTCTTGGGTAAAAAGAGATAAGAAATAAGAATTTAGTAGTTAATCCAGAAAAATTAATTAGGGCACTCAATCAGTCAGAAAAGTTCAACGTTAAGATAAGATCAACTATAAGTTGACAGTTATACTACCACTGAAAATGTTGAGGTAATGCTTATCAATTTTTATTGACTGAATTAATAAAACTGTATTTCAGAGGGTTGTTTTTACAATTGTACACTGCAAAGCTGAAGTTAATAATTCAACCACAGTTGCTAAAATCCCATGTCTTTGTACTTTTGACTCCTCTCTAAATCTGATTATTCTTTGAAAATTCCAATGTCCATGGAACAGAGATATTACTTAGTAGTAGTCAAACAGTGAGTTTATTTTTTATTAAACACCAGCCTTGTGCCTGGCACTGGGTTAAGCCCTGGAGCTACAGCAGTGAATCTGTCAGTTTATGAGGCATGTGAAGGGCAGGTGAAAATGGAGTCATTAGCAGGAGAGTTAAACATAGGGATGTTTCCTGAGGATGAAGAGCAGTTAGTTACTTTTAAGGGGATCATGGTGAGAGTTGGAGAGGAGGACAGAACATTCTAGGCAGAGGAAAGAACCTATGTGAATCCCTGAAGCGAGAAAGGATATGCCAGATCCAAGAAACAGACACTATGTCTGAATGGAGAAAGCAAGGAGAAATTGATGAGTCTTGATCATGACGTTCTTCAGAGTAGAATGTATGTGACTCCATCTTTGGTTTTAAATACCTACTGACACCAGAGGACTACACTGGTATTGTGTGAATATCTCCTGTGTGATTGTCTGGAAGCTAAGGCTATAGGGATTAAGAACAGGTGATTTCTGCCTTCATGGAATTCAAGGCAGAGCAGAAAAGGTAGTGATCGTTTGGCATTTGGTGATCAGTGCCCTTGAACTATACAACCTCAATACACTGTCATGTATATAGCCACCAAGACAATGTTTAGGGGATTTATGAGGCAGTTTATATAGGATCTTGGGTTTTAGAAGGAAAGGGTAGGAAGATGAGTGTCTTCAATGCAATTTGGGTCTAGCTCCCGAGAACATCAACTGGAATATCTTGGTCTTTTTAGAATTTGGCACCTCAAGGATAATAATTTCTTCATTAATGGGAGTAGGGAAGGAGGCAAGCAGAGATTGGGAGATAGCCCAATGCTTTCTCCTGATAATATCAACATTTTCAGAGAGGGCACTCAAAACTTTGTCATTTGAGAGAAGTATTCATGATCTGGCTCTTAACTCCATCTCTTTGATTTCTAGCTTTATATTTTAGCTCCCAGAACACTGGACTGAACAGCTGGCTCCTTTCCTCACAGTCTATATAGCTCATCTCTTGGCCTTTACGTATGCTGTTTTCTCTACCAGAAACTTCCCAACCCTCTTGAGGGCCCAGGTGGCATCTGCTCTGGGAAGGGTCAAATGACCACCACCCCTCTTCTTCCTTGGGTAAGTTGCTCCTCCCTTGAGTTTTTGTAGATTTCTATGCTTACCTATGTCACACACTGTGTTATTTTGAAATTATATATTTACAAGTGTTATCTTTCCTTCAAACCGACGTTATGGAAGGCAGGAACTGTATAATATTCATCTTGGTTTCCTGGTGCCTTGTGTGGCACATAGGATATCTTGCTAAATATCTGATGAATACATAAGCAGACAAACAAATTTATTGAGAATATTCAAGTTCTAAAGGGAAGACATGGAAAGGACACACTAAAAATCCACGATGTCTTAGGAAATATAAAAGTAGAAGCCATTCTGTTCTGTATGGCTCCAAGAATAAAGAAGGAAAGCCCAGGCATCCAAATTGTGGCTTAGCTGGGGATGGAGGATGAGACACAGCTATTCAAATTGAGAATAGGGAGCTGTGCAAGGGAGGGTAGACCCTCACTCAGTGGACAGCTGAGTAGGCTCTGGACATGAGGGACCCAAACATTTACTGAGAGGTTAAATTGGATGACTTCAAAGGAGTCTTCTGGATCTCAGGCTAGATTTCCAGGAGGATGGCTTCTTGGCGGTAGGGGAAAATAAAAAAGGAATGCTATAGGAAACTTTAAGGGGGAAGTGGGTCACGGCTGTATTTTTAACTTATTTTATGAATTCACAGATCTTTGAAATAATAGGCTTTGATGACAATCTAGCAACATTTAACTTTTGTTTTTGGAATTAACTCTAATATGGAGAATATGGTGGCTCTGACATTTACTAATACATATTCCCCTACGCTCAAATCCACTCTGAGGAAAAGAATGAGTAAATCCACAATGAACAGTAGGTAGAAACAGAGTAAAACTGGGCCTGTGTTAACGTCCCAAGGATTCCCAAAGCTTCTGTGTTTCAACTAAAACCAGTCTGCCAGCTGGGCCTGGCCAGTCACGTGATTCCTTAGAAGTGGTTCATCTGCATTCAGTTAAGGAAATGATTTAAAGTGCTTTCTCTTCTCTCCCTACTGTTTTCTCCCAGCCTTCCCTTCCAGGCCTTTGCTAGTAGCCAGCAACATTCAGTGGAGAGAGAGGGAGAGAGAAACAGCAGCAGTGAAATTACTGCCTGCTGTTCTCCATGGCTTAATGACTTCAGTCCCCTGACAATCATCCCAGAACCAGTCAGCTGCAAGGGCAGACCCCAGAACCTCTCTCCTCTGAGCAGCCATTGCTCATGCAAAATAGGCAGACCCCTGGCTGACACACTTGGATCCTGAAAATTGTGAGTAATTAACTGAGTGTTGATACTTGACACAAGTCAATGGAAACTGCAAGGTGCCATGCTGGTGAGAGCAGCCTTTGCACAGAGTTCTGGGTGGGATGCTATTTCCTTGCAGTTGGGCCAGTTCCACACCTGAGAATGTGGCTGGCATGGACCATTCTTTCTCCTGGCTCTTTGTCCTCCACATTGGCTGACTCTCCCCCAGGAGCAGAAGCCCATTGCCTTGCCAAAAGGCACTTTCTCTTTCATGTACTACACTCCATTTCCTCTTAGAATAAAAACAAACAAAAAAATGAGCAAAAGAAAAGACAACTTAACATTTAATTGATAGTTGCAAATACAAATACAATATTATTAGAAAAATCATCTTTCACTAAAACAATGTTCTCAAACAGAAAATTATCCCCAAAATGAGGTTCCAAAAAAGAAGAAAATAAAGTGATATCATAATCATATGCACTCATGGAATATTCTATTGAAAAAAAATTCCTTTGGTTTTCAGAAGTTAAGTTCCTATTTTAAAATACTACTTCATCTGGTAATTCAATTCTAGGAATTTATCCTAAAGAATCAGAGATGTGTGCAAAAATTTGTGGTCAAAGCTCTGTAGAAATATAATGATTCTTCTTTTAAAAACAAAACAAAAACAACTCAGAAGCATCCAAACAATGGAGAAATGGTTAAAAATACTGTGGTATGTCCATCTGAATATGGGAATATTTTGGAGCCATTAAAACCGTAGTGATTTTAATGACAATGGAAATGTTCATTATACAAATGTGAGAGGGAAAAAAGTGTATGAAATTTTAACTATAGTACAATTACCACTAAAATATTAAAAATTACTTTTTTAAATAAGAAAATTATTAATTACTAATTAGTAATAGTAAAATTGCTTAAGTAATACTTCAAACTACCTAAAAGAGAGTCTTTTAAAAAAAAATATAAAGCTCTTAGTTAAATATTAAAAATGTCCTCAAGGGAACTAATATTTATTGCATTTTTTAAAAATGCTAAACACTGAGCGAGGCATCTTAAAATCTGGTAGATAGTATTTTCCCTTTTAAAAATAAAAACAAATAAAAACAAAAACCCTGAGGCTGAGAAGAGTGAACTAACTTACCTAAAGATAGAAAGCAAGCAAACAGTGGAATTCAGATTCTGACAGGATTTTTTAGGCTCCCAATACCAACTTTTTTCCTGTTATATCATTCCACCTCTTCTGAGTTAAAAAATAATTTTATGTTAAGGAAATAATAAAAACAATAGCAGTAAGAAAGCTTTCTAAATTTTTTTTGAAAAAGGTCTAAACCATTCCTATCAGTATTATAAAAATATTCAAAGATTTATACTTGAACCATTTAGACCTGGGTTTGAGTCCCAGCTTTGCTCATGCTACATGTTTGACGTTAGGTACATTTCATAACTTTGACTCTGGTTCTGTAAAATGTATGTAATAGTAACTACTTCACAGAATTTTTAGAAAGATGAAAGTAAATGACATGTGTACTAGCAGAGGGCTAAGCATGGATCCTGTCACACGAGTGATGATCAATCGCTGGTGTATTTCCTTTGGTTTGACACAGCACTGTCAACAGGGTCTTTATAAACATGAAGGCAATAAGGGTGATGAGAAGTTAGACAATGTATCCCTTTATTCCTACCTTTATTCATTATTCAACAAGAGCTTGCTGACTAATTTTAACCTACAATTTTATTATATGTTATTTCTCTTAGTAAAGATGATTTAGCTACGAATTCTGAAAGTGGGAGAAGGAATGGTTAGGTAGGTACTATTAAGAATTGTTAGGTGAATAAGAGCTAGTTAAAGAAGGACTCAAGCAGTATTTTTTAACCTTTCAACACCCACACTCTTTGACATAAATCACAGCAATATCTTCTAAGTTCTACCTCCTAAAGTAATGAAAATTAAAAACAAAAATAAAAAATGGGGAGTTCCCGCCGTGGCTCAGTGGGTAATGAATCTGACCAGGAACCATGAGGTTGCGCGTTCGATCCCTGGCCTTCCTCTGTGGGTTAAGGATCCGGTGTTGCCGTGAGCTGTGGTGTAGATTAGACCCCTAGCCTGGGAACCTCCATATGCTGCAGGAAGCAGCCCTAGAAAAGACAAAAAAATAAAATAAAATAAAATAAAATAAAATAAAATAAAAAATGGGACCTAATTAAACTCAAAAGCTTTTGCACAGCAAAGGAAACCATAAACAAAACAAAACGACAATCCCCAGAATGGGAGAAAATAGTTGCATATGAAGTGACTGACAAGGGATTAATCTCCAAAATATAAAACAGCTCATGCAGCTCAATATTAAAAAAAAAAAACCTAATCAAAAAAATGGGCAGAAGGTCTAAACAGACATTTCTGCAAAGACAGACAGATGGCCAAAAAACATATGAAAATATACTCAACATCATTAATTACTACAGAAATGCAAATTAAAATTACAATGAGGTATCACCTCACACTGGTCAAAATGGCCATTACCAAAAAGCCTACAATTAATAAATCTTAGAGAGGATGCAGAGAAAAGGGAACCCTCCCACACTGTTAGTAGGAATGTAAATTGGTACAACCACTATGAAAGATAATATGGAGTTTCCTCAAAAAAACTAAAAAGAGAACTACCACATGATCCAGCAATCCCACTCCTGGGCACCTATTTGGAGAAAACCATAATTTGAAAAGATGCATGCACCTCAGCATTCACTCTGGCACTATTCACAACAGCCAAGACATGGAAGCATCCCAAATGTCCATCAAGAGATGAATGGATAAAAAGATGTGGTACAAATATACCGTAAAATATTAATAAGCCATAAAAAGAATGAAATAATGCCATTTTCAGCAATGTGGATAGATCTAAGGATTATTACACCAACTGAAATAAGTCAAAGACAAACATCATATTAAATCATTCATATGTGGAATTAAAAAATGATACAAGTAAACTTATTAACAAAACAGAAACAGACTCAGACTTTGAAGCAAATATTTGATTATGAAAGGGGTAGGGTGGGAGGAGGAGGGATGGATCAGAGGTTTGGGAATGCCGAATGCACACTTTCATATACAGAATGGATGATCAACAGGGATCTGCTCTACAGCACAGTGAAGTCTACTCAATGTTCTGTGATAACGTATATGGAAATGGATATGTGTATATTTATGGCTGAGTCACTCACTGTATAGCATAAATTGACACAACATTGTAAAGCAATTACGTTCAGTAAAATTTAAAAAAATATATCCACTGCCTGTTTTTGTTTTTGTTTTTCTTGGCTGTGCCCATGGCATGCAGAAGTTCCTGGGACAGGGATATCAAGCCCATGTGCACCATAGCAATAACCAGAGCCATAGCAGTGACAATGCCAGATCCTTAACCTGTTGAACCACTGGAGAACTCCCACGGTCTGTTTCGATACACTGGATTTTTGTATATCTTCTTACCAAACCAACCCCAAGATTTCTGTTCATTCCCCTCATTTCACGAAGATCTATATGTTTCTTTCACTCCCTGCCAAGAATATTCATATACACTACTACTGTGTGCATCTCTGCTCCAGCAAAGACATTGGTTTATTTTTATTTACTATAATTTATACTACAAAATAATATATATGTTATTTTCAAGTATATAATTATGCTTCAGCCTCTAATCTGCAAATTTGACATGCACCTAGATTGAAAATTACTAGTGCACAACTTGACTACTGATCAGCAAATATAATAGAGTGGTAAACAAAATAAATAGGTAGAATAAAGGTGTTTTTAAAGTTAAAACAGATAACATTAAAATAAAGAATTTTGTAGCTTACATGCCAGGAAAAAAACATTCCTTGATAGAAAGGCCTGTAAGTCAGCAAATATTTTTTTTTAAATTGTCCTGAAAGTAATTTTATTTTAGGTAGTAAGTCTGGAATGACACAGAGAATAAAAAGATATCTTTTTCATAGATATTATCTGTTGAAAATCAAAGTCTTTGTCTCATCCATCTTCTATAACATGCTGTAATATCAAAAGATGAATGGCCTCAGGCCTTTTATTAGGGTATAAAAATGTGAGTACAACACATGCATTTCTAACTATTGCTGCTTACAATTAATAACAAAAAAAAATTTTCCCCTTCATATTTTCCTTTTGTTCTTTTACTAAGCATGCTAATGATCCATGTATCTTTGGCTAAAGGTCTTAGCCTAGGAATAAGAGAAGCCTTTCACTGAGTTTTCAACTCCTAGGAGTTGCATTTAGGATGTCCCCAAGTTTGTTTGACCAAATTGCATTTTTCTGGAAGAGGCTGCATAGAAGAGCTATCATGATATCTGAATTTGGGGATTGGTAACTGTTTGGGGTAAAGTGTTTTGAGGGGATAATGGAGAGGAAACACTTTCAGCAAACAGGTAGAAAGAGACTGCCAGATTATAGTAGATCAAAAACTTCTGAGAAGTATGAGGGTGTGTATACTGAAGGAAGGTTATTGTTTTTGTGAGAGTTCTGTTCTTAAGGGAGATACATGGTAGTAACTGATAAGAAGAAGGCGGGTAGTAGAAAAATTTCAAAGGATGGCAGGGAGGGGACTTAGCATGTCTTCGGACTAAGGGGAAGAAGCCCATGGAAAGGGAGATTGAAGGTACAGGAGAGGGAAGTGCATAGGAAACAAAACCCAAAAAAGGAGAAATGAGAAGGGGGTCCAGATTCTCTGAGTTCCACCATAGGTACTGGTTCAATATATGTGCTATAGCCACACCAAGGACTACAATGGCATAATTGGACAAAAAGATCTTTACAGTACCTCACTAGGAAAAGAAGATAAAAGACAATATAGGATTTAAACCTTGATCTTGCTTTGCAATATATATTCATAGAAAAAAACTGAAGATGTGTTCACCAACATGTTATTATTGCTTATGGACATAAGAATTATAGAATTCTCTTAGTTTTGAGAAAATCTGTCATTAATTTTTCCTTATAAATATATCATACTATGAACACATGCACATACTCGTTAAGAACAAATAAAAGTTTGCCTTTTAGATAGTATAACTCCGCTCAGGTTGGGAAAGGGATTCCTTTTCTTCATTACCAGGTTCACTTCATCTCACCCTTTAGATAAAGTGATAGTGTTATTTATTTATTTATTTATTTATTTGGCTGCACCCATGCCACATGGAAGTTCCTGGACCAAGGATCAACCCGTAAAGTTATTTGTATATGTGTTTCTCTTCCTCTAGATTTTTAGCAGCTGGAGAACAGGGGTACTACATTTGCAATCCAATTGCTGGAGAGAGCAAATGTTCAGTAAATGTTTGCTGAATTAAAATAAACTGAAGACTACCCTAAATAATTTGCATGAATGAGCTAATAAGGAAAAATAAATTGAAGAAGTTAAAGGGAGTTAATTTGGTTTTAATATAAGAAGGCTAAAAGTTAAGTCACCTAATTACTTCTCTATTCATTTATTTGAGTACTTACTATGTGCTCAACATTGTATCACATTCTGTGAACAAAAAAATAAAATAAAAGACATGGTTCTACTTCTGAAGGAGTTTACAATCTAGTTGGGGAGATATGTCATATATGGGGGAAGAGCATGGTTGTGGCACAACAGTTCAAATTTATCTTTGAGTCTTCCTCTCCCAAGGCCTTCTCATCCATCATTCACCAAGTATTGTTCATTTTATCTCTTGAGCATCTCGTTTGCATTCTCTTATTTCTCTTCCCACTGCCTCTATCCTAGCTAATGTCCTTATTTCCTATTGCCGAGGATATTGCAAAATCCCAGTGTCTGGGGATGATCACTTTATACACAATATACACAATTACTTTTGATTCATTGTATTTCAAAAGTATAATTTTCCCAATTTCCCTCAACAGATTTTCTGTTTTCTATTCCAAATCTTTGAAAACCACCAACTGTTGAACAAAATAATCTCTTCACTCTTTACTGAACCATGAGGATTGCTTTAAAGGGATAATTCTTTAGACTGTTTCTTTCTTCTGGCAGTGTACATTTATTCTTTCTTTCTACTATTTCCTGGCTGTACTTTAGGTGCTCACTTGCTATAGCCGAAAACTTATGTCCCTTAAAAGTAACTTTCCTTTGAAGTGGTAACTTGAGAATAACTGTGACTTTGATTTAACAAGCCTTCAACACTTACCCCTGCATCTACCAATCCTGACCAGGCCAAGAGGGATGGAAATGGGCACTTGCTATCACTATTAAGTACCACTCTCTTGGAATGGATTAAAAAACCAGGCTCCAGAATCATTGCTGCTATGTTTAGATCCTAACTCTACCACTTCTTGGCCTATGGGCTTGAACAATTCTTTTGAGTTCTCTGAAGTATAGCTTCATCCGAAAAAAAGGAGTAATAACAGCTTTTGTGTTGTTTATAAACTAGCAGTACTCAAAGTGTCTTCAAGATCAAAAGCATTTTCATAATAACAAGATGTTATTTGTCTTTCTCACTGTGTTTACCTTTGCATTGGTGGTACAAAAGCAACAGTGGGTATAACTGTTGGTACCTCAGCATAAAACAAAGTAATGGTACCAAAATGTAGTAGTAATCATTGGATTCTTCACTAAATAGACATTTACAATAAAAACAAAAAGGCACTTTTATTTAAGAACTGTCTTTGATGAAACAGTGAAAATTATTAATTTTATAGACTCATTACTTTCAAGTCCACAATATTACACTATTCTATTTGATGAAATGAGAGGTATGCTTAAAGCACTTCTATGTGCTGCTTATGGTTTTCTCAAGAAAAAAATGTGCAGTCATTTGAGTTGCAAGCTAAACTAACCACATTTTTATTGATTATCATTTTTACTTGAGAAAAAATGACTGCATACAACCTTGATTATTCAGTTTGAGTATTTGGCAAAAGCTTTCCTGAAAACTGATAAAGTGAGTTTGTTTTTTCAAGAGCACAACTGATAGTATTTGTTGTTAATTATGAAATTTGAGTTTTTAAGCATATGCCACCATGAGTACGACAGCTTCCCAAGACTTGAAGACATTTCTGATGGGATGGGACACAATTGTGACAAACAGGATTTTTTGGCATTGTATAATGAAAAACGTCAACATTTTGATGATCTGTATAACTCAGTAAACCAGTATTTTCCAACTAATACATGATATTAGACACCTATATATGAGTAAAAGTTCCATTTAAGGTTTAAGATAGATGAATTAATTTTATTTTAAAATAGTACAAAAAGCTCATTGATAGGGTTTCAGATTCCACATTGAAACTAATTTCTTAAAAATATCTTTTGTCAAGTTTTGGCATAGTATAAAAGAAGAATACTCATAGTATAAAAAAATACTTCTCTGAAAAGAGTATGAAAACATTTCACCTTCCTCCATTCATATGTGTGAAATAACCATATTTTTCCTCATTTACTTTGACTAAAACATGCACAAAAGATTAAGTATAGGTGAGGTTAATTCAGATATATTATATTAAGCCAGACATAGAGATTTGAAAGATATAAAATAATGCCAGTGTTCTTGCTAATCTTTTTTAATTTTTTTCCTTTTTTGGCCAACCTGTGGCATAGGGAGTTACCAGGCCAGTGACCATATTGCTAATTTTTTTTGCTTTTGCTTTGAATAATACTATTTTAAATAAAAAGTTGCGGAGTTCCTGTCGTGGCGCAGTGGTTAACGAATCCGACTAGGAACCATGAGGTTGCAGGTTCGGTCCCTGCCCTTGCTCAGTGAGTTAAGGATCTGGCGTTGCTGTGAGCTGTGGTGTAGGTTGCAGACGCGGCTCAGATCCTGCATTGCTGTGGCTCTGGGTAGGCCGGTGGCTACAGCTCCGATTCGACCCCTTGCCTGGGAACCTCCATATGCCACGGGAGCGGCCCAAGAAATAGCAAAAAGACAAAAAAAAAAGTACTTATGTTAACATGTAATAAATTTATTATTGCTATTTATAAATTAATGGATAAGTATTTTTAAGTGCTCAGTTTTAATCTTTAATATGATATATATTGATAGATAAAATGCATATAAATATAGGAGTCCTCATTAATTTTGAGTAAAAAGGGGTCCTGAGATGAAAATGTTTAAGAAATGCAATAGTAAATAGTGTATGAGATCATTCTCAGAAAGTACTTAACATGATATACTATAAGGGCTCAAAAATTACCAATAAGTCTTCTATTCAACTGCTCAAAAGGTTAGTATTATAACATCTCAAAATCAAACTTGATTCTTATACATATTTTCCTAATTTGAAGAGAACCTAAGGAGATGACAATGCAGAGTACTTAAGGAAGGGAACGAAGACATAGGTAAATCATAGTTTAATACTTATCAAATTAATAACATTATTCACTGACTCAGGACATGGTATAAAAGACCAACTCCTGAAGTGGAAGGAATTTCAACATGATGTGCTTTTCCGCAGCTGTAGTGAGATTTTAAAAACACTCATGAGCTATCCATTCAAAACCTGGAACACATGGTCCCCTTTGCCTGGTGTGACTTCACATCCTTACACCAAGCAAATTATTAGGCAAAGCCTTCTTGAAGCTATGTTAAGTCTATAGCAAACATTTTTATTCCATTTGACAAATACATAAACCATTATAATTGGTAAAGATTCCAAAACCCTTTTACATTTCTTTTAAGGCAATGCTATTTGCAGAGTTGGTGTCCTTTACTAAAAGACATGTATATATTTCAGAGCTATGCTGAAATTTGCATCTCTTTGGGTCAGAAGTTCAAACTCTGCTAGCCCACTGTTACTGATCTCAAAATATATTCATTGGTATCCAAAAGACCTTAACTTCATAGCACTGCCCATAAAACCTAGACTCAGGAATCAGAAATATTTCCTGGTGCAAATGGACAAGATCTTCCCTCATAGGTATATACTGGGAGAGGGAGGTGGGAGTAGGGACAGGCAGGCTGTGTGTACTCCATTCTACTTGGGGTGCTTTTGCTTTCTTTGCAATCCTGAGGATATGTGTTAATATATAAATCCTATAGATTTTGTCGAGGGCAGAAGAATTTTAAGCCACGAATACTTGTTTGGATTCTCTTGCGCTACCTTTCTTCTCCCTCATCAGGCTCCAACCATCATGACCCCTGTGTGGTCCTCCAATATTTCAAGTTCATTTCTGCTTCGGAAGCATTATGTTCTCATTTATATCTACCTCTAGGATTTTTACATCCCTTTATCTGCTCAAGCGTTACCACTTCATAGGAGGCTGCCCTGACCACAAACAGACTCCTCCCCCACAACCCAACATCACTGACGTCACTTCCTACCTTATCACCCTGTTACTTTCATCATATCGTTCATCACATATGAATTTATTTTATTTATTATCTAACTCCCTTACTAGAGTGTAACCTCCAGGAGGCAGGAACTCTTCTGTCATGTTTTCCACTGTATAATATTTTTGGTTCTAGAAAAGTGCCAGGCACATAAATAGGCATTCAAGAAATATATGTTTAAGAAATGAGTAACCCAATCAACAAATGAGATTCTGTAATGCAGTGGAAAGAATGCAAGTTTTAGAGCAAACAGACTTGGGTTTGATCCCTGGATTTACTTATCAAGCATGTGGTTTGGGGCTAGTACCTTAACTTCGCTGAATCTCAGTTTTGTCATTTCATTTTTTTTTATTAAGGTGTAGTTTCAGGTGTACAGCATAGTGATTCAGTATTTTTACAGATTATACTCCATTAAAAGTTCTTATAATGGCTATCATTCCCTCATTATACAATATATTCTTGTTATTGAAGTTTCTTCATTTAAAAACAGCGATTGTTAGACTGTTGGCAAAGAATGATGTTTTCATGTGTAAAAACATCCAGTATTGGTGGATTTCCCATTGTGGTTCAGTGGTAATGCAACTGACTAGTATCCATAAGGATACAGGTTCAACAGCTGGCCCCACTCAGTGGGTTAAGGAACTAGCATTGCTGTGAGCTATGGTGTAGGTCAAAGACATGGCTTGGATCTGGGGATGCTGTGGCTGTGGCATAGGCCAGCAGCTGCAGCTACGATCTGACCCCTAGCCTTGGAACTTCCATATGGCACAAGTGTGGCCCCCAAAACAAAAGAAAAAATGAAAACATCCAATATTGGGATTAACATATACACACTGCTCTATATATAATCAATAGGACCTATTGTATAGCAGAGGGAACTCTACTCAATATTCTCTAATAACTTGTATGGGAAAAGAATCTGAAGAAGAATGAATAAATGTATATGTATAACTGAATCACCTTGTGATACACCTAAAACTAACATAATATTGTAAATCAAGTATACTTTGATATCAAATAAGTTAAATTGAAAAAATAAAGTAGAAAAAGTAAAAAAAAATACAGGGATTTTTGTCATTTTGTAAAAAAAAGTGAAATGTTATAATATCTGCGTCAAATTTACAAATAGTTCACACACGGGTTGGGATACAGGCTATCACAAGAATTTTCTTTCACTTTCTCTGTACATTTGAAAATGATTTCAAAGTAAAAGATTGGGGGAGGGGAGTAGAGGGTAAGGTAAAGGAAGAAGAGTGCCTTCACTACAAGTTTGCTTTTCTGTAGGGCACACCATCATTTTCAACTCGTCGAAACTCCAAGAGGAGACTCCTAGCATCTTAATGATTTATGTAAAACAATACCATTGGCTTTGTAGTTTCTGTTCCTGTGGGTTCTTCTTAAGTAAATATCCTTATAAAGTCCATTTTTATAGACATTTATGTCAATCTAACAATCTAATAAGCATTGCAAGGAACAATGACCCATTCTAAAATGAGCCTCTTTGTTCTGGCTTACTTAACACGTGCACATCTTTGAGGGAAATGCTGGATAGGATCTTCAAGAATACTTCTCAGGATGAGCATTTGTCCTTGATGCAGCTTTCTCAATAACACCAGAAATACTTTTAATTCTAAAAGTATTTAAAAATATTGCTTGGTATTACTTGGCTGTGCTGTATCACCCAAACTCCCTGAGCGTCAGTATTTTTATTCACACAATGACAATAACATTGGCTGCCTTGTTCACTTCACATGGCTGAGATGCCAGAAACTGTGACCTGAAATCTGCCAGATAGATACACATTGAATGATTACTTAATCATATGTCTCAGTAATAATAGTGGAGTTTCTCATTTTACATTGTCACATCTCTAATGCCATATTCGTCCTATTATGCTTTATTTTAAAAGTTTCCTAGAATTAAAATATATCTATATGAAGTAAAAAAAACAAAAAAAAACCTAACCAATATTGTTTGACAGATAAAAGACACTCAACAAAAATTATATCCCTCCTCCAAACCAATCTGAACACTTATTATGTGCAAAACAAGTAACACTTACGTCTTTGACATCAGAGAGCTTACTATCTTCTGGGGAAGCAGGATATACAGACATGGAGTGACACTAAAGGGCAGTATATCTTATGTGTCAAATGAATGCCAGAGAAGAAATAAAACTTTCACTGGCTCCCTACTGCCTGGAGAGTAAAGTCAAAATTTATCTAGCATAATATTCATGGCACTTCAGGACCAGACTCCCCCTTGTTTTTCAACCCTCATTTCTCCCTGGTGGCTTCCACTTATGGGCCACCCTAATCAACTCCACTACTCCACTCACTCACACTGTATGTCAAAGGGCCTAATAAGCCTTGGAGCTTTGCTCACATGCATTTCCTGTCCTTGTATTTGCACTCTGTCTGCCCAGGACCTGAACTGTCACTTGCTCTGGGAGGTCTTGCTGGATGTCACACCCCCTCAATCCTCAACTGAAAGCAACCACTTCCTCTTTAAGGTCCCAGAGCAGGTGGTTACATTTTCCCTTACACGCTTCTCACTTTCCTACTTTATATTGGCAATATATGTGTATTTGTTTTATCTCATATCCTAACCTTTAAGAACATAAGGTGGGAAATTATTTTTGGTTCATCTTTGTCATCCTTAAAGCCTTGTGCTATCACTGATGTCCCCAAAATAGTTACTGAGATGAATGAATGCAGGAACGAATTCAAAATGAATGAAAAGGAACTAAGTGGGAGACTCAGTCTTCTACCTGGATTTTTCACCTTAAATCTTGACTCTTTCAACTAGATTATGGTTACTTTATTTCACAGTATTGAAATGGGATAGCAAACATTTTTTATGTCTTGTGCTAATTCCAAAGACTATGAAGACTCCCTGGAGTGCTGCGTTGAAAAGGATCTGAGGTGATCCCCAGGCTGGAGTGGGAAAGTCTCTACCACACAATTTAGCACAGAATAATCATATATTACTTCTTATTGGCCAGCTCATTTCATAATTCTTACTTTTTTTTTTGTCTTCTTGCCATTTTCTTGGGCCGCTCCCATGGCATGTGGAGGTTCCCAGGTTAGGGGTTGAATTGGAGCTGTAGCTGCTGGCCTACACCACAACCACAGCAACACAGGATCCAAGCTGTGTCTGCAACCCACACCACAGATCACAGCAATGCCGGATCCTCAACCCACTGAGAAAGGCCAGGGATGGAACCTGCAACGTCATGGTTCCTAGTTGGATTCGTCAACGACTGAGCCACGACAAGAACTCCCTCATAATTCTTAACACATCATTTTTTTTTTTTACCAGAGCTTTTTGAGAATCAAGGCTGTGTTTATTTAACTCTTCTTTCATGATCCTGTCTTACAATGTGCTAAACACAATGTATTTTCTTAGTTTTCAAATACTGTTAACCTTTGCTGAGCCCATAAAAGCCTTTCATGATCTACCTTTTTCTTCTTCTTGCCCCTTCCTGCCTCCATTCATTCCTCCTTTAACTCTACTTATGGTCTCTCAACTATAATCATGCCATTCACAACTCCATTCCATCATTCCATCATCATTTATTTAAACTCAGCTCAAGCATCATCTGTCCTGTGAATCTTATGTGACTCTATTTTTGCTCAAACAGACTTTCTTGTGCTCCCAGTGACACTGATCTTATTCTGCTGCTTTTTAGATTACATTACAAAAACTGGGTTCATAATGAAGGAACCATGTTAATTTTCCTTTTGGGCACATAGTAAATATGTGATAAGTATTTGTTGAATAATTGACAAATTGATGGTTTTTATTGACCATTACTATGTTAAGCACTTTATGGGCTTTATCATAGTTATTCATTAAAATGGAATTTTAAATATCTGTTTCCTTCTATTTATTCTTGCTTCTACTGGTAACAAAAAACTAAGCAGTGTACCTTTTGCAGAATTAAAAAAAACTTGTTCAGCCTCCTGCTGTATCAAGAGGTGCACTATAATAATAGTTTTCCCAATAGAAGCCTGAAGGAACTAATTCACCTCAATGGTTTCCCCTTAACTCCCTAATCACAGGCAGAATCCAATCAGACTTTAAAAGAAAATGAGGCTTGAAATCTACTTTATATTCCTTTTAGAGTCTTCTCTCATCTATTGAAGTGAAATTCTGCCTATATCATTCTTCTTTAAAGCACACATATTTGACTAAGGATTTAGGAATATAAAACATTTAATTCTCAGCATCAACTCTACAATGTTTCTACATGTGAAGGTAAAGTAAATAAAATAAATTGGAATGCAACAGAGAGGTATATATTTCTTTTGGAAGGTACTTAACTACAATATAAAAAAATCTCTTTGGTTCTTTACTTAGCCTTTTAGAAGCAGAAGCAAAAATATGGGGTATTTACTTCTATTTTGCAGTGGAAATAAATTTTATTTTTATGATTCAGGCAAAAAAAAAAGATATTTTCCATTTACTTCTTTGATTCTCTAAAGTATCTTTCAGACACTCAAATCCAAGGGCAAGTAGAGCTGACAAAAAAGCATTGGTCTATCATTGTACTTTTGGTAGGTTAATAATTCTCCTTGAGGCATAAACATGACTTGCCACATTCTGCCACTTTCAATTCTTTGGGAATACACTTCAAAAGCACACTGTGTTTATAAAAAGTCTTCTAATATCTGCCACATCACAATAAATGATGAACCAACTTCCAGAATATTGGCTTTGACCTCAAGCAAATTATGCAATAATGCTTCCTTGAAAGTTTTTGTGCATGCAGCTCCTTCTCTCCCAGAAGGTACATCCACCAGATGGCAAAAGTGACAACCTCAGAAAAAAATTAAAGCTGAGTTGAAAACAGCAGCTTCTCTAAGAGGTCAGGGCACAAATCTTTGGTAGCAAAGCATAGCATAGCATTTTAGAGACAAAACTTTGTTACCCAAATATGGCCATTTCATACCACTTAGTGTTGGATGTGTAGCATGTCTGCCTAAGGGTCTACTGCTCTCCTAACCTGGGATAATGCCAAAGATTTTAACTACATGGCAAAGAGGGGAAGATGAGGTATTCATCTGCCAAATTCACATAAGTATATACTAGTTCATATATGTATATGCAAATTTCATAAATATAATATAAACACATATTCATATATATGTGTGTATATATATATTAACACACACACATAGACACATACACACAAGTCACAGTGAAGTACAATTTCATATTTACACATAACCCATTGAAAGGTCACCTCAAGACATCTTAGAAGCCTCCCCTAAAAGCGCTAGTAGGAAGTCTTACATAGGGGAAACACTTTCCATAACCACTTCTCATGGCAGGCCTGAATGGTTCCCATTTTTAAAGCCAGTTTGTATAGGACATCTGGATGAATGAAGAGATTCCCAATTGCATTTATTCATTCTTCCATTCATTCAATCACTTATTCATTTAAAAACACTGAGCTTGTTGTATAAAAGAGGAGTGTATTTGTTTAGTTGATAGTCATATCTAGGATTAAAAAAAATATATTAAAGAAGTTATGCAGAAGTCCTTTTTTAAAAAGATGTGCCCCATTTTTACACAGTTTTCATCTAACTCAAAAAAACATATATATCAAGTTTAATACAACAGGACAAACCTCTAAGTATTTCACTTCTTAAGATGCTTGGAAAGATTCATGTATTTTATACAGAAAGATTCATGTACTATTCCTGAGCATCTTATTAGGTTACCTATTAACAAGATCTTACTTAGAACCTGAAAGATCATTTCTTGAAAAGTGTGGGTGTGTTTATGAATAAATCCAAGTACAATGTAAGAAAAGAGAATTAATCTGCTATCAAATGCCTCCTACTGACTTTGTACTGGAACATTTGTTTCCTTTTATGAGTAGGATACAGGCAGCATAATTTCTACTCTTTTTTTTTGGCTGAGAAGAGAGGAGTAGGAAGAGAATTGGCTTGATGCCTGAACTCATTTCAACTTCGATTAATCTAAAGACAAAGGCAAAAATTGCCCAGTCTTTAGGTAAGCTGGATTCTTTTTTACTCCTTGAGAAAATGAATAATTCTTATATGTGCCAAATGTCTACAGGCTTATTTGACAGTCTGTCTTCAATTTGTAGACTACGAAACCTTGTCCACTGCCCAGGAATTTCACTACATTATAGATTTGCACTCTGAAAGCTAGAAGGGAGTGGCAAGATATAATTAAGGTGATGAAAGGGAGAAATCTAGAACCAAGAATACTAAACCCAGCAAGGCTCTCCTTTAGATTTGATGGAAAGATCAAAAGCTTTTCAGACAAGCAAAAGCTAAGAGAATTCTGCACTCCAAGCAAGTTTTACAACAACTACTAAAAGAATTTCTATAAGCAGAAAAAAAAAAAGGCACAATTAGAAACAAGAAAATTTCAAATGAGAAAACTCACTGGTAAAGACAAAGACAATACAAAGGTAGAAAATCACCCACTGACAAATATGATATCAAAACTAGCAAGCATAAGAAGAGGAGAAGACAAATGAAAAACACTGAAAATACATTTGAAAATAAGAGAACTACAGGCCAAAACAATTCTGTATACACATAGATGGTTATATTCAAATCTAAAGTGAACAACAAACCAAAAGAATAGTAGAAACACACATAAAAAAGAAAAAGTAATCCAAACACAACAACACAACACTAAAGATAGTCAGTAAATCACAAGAGAAGACTACAAAAGAGGAAGGGAAATAAAAAAGACCCAATGTAAAAATTCAAAACAATTAACAAAATGGCAATAAATACATACTTATCCATAATTATAATGAATGTAAATGGATTAAATGCTCCAACTCAAAGACACAGACTAGCTGAATGTATGCAAAAACAAGACCTATACATATGCTGTTTATAAGAGACGCATTTTGGACCTAAGGACACATACAGATTGAAAGTGAGGGGATGGGAGAAGATATTACATGCAAATGGAAATCAAATTAAAGTGGAAGTAGCAATACTACTCATTTTAGACAAAATCAACTTTAAAATAAAGAAAATCACAAGAGACAAAGAAGAACACTACATAATGATTGAAAGACCAATCAAAGAAGAAGATATAACAATGTAAATATATGTGCATCTAACATAGAAGCATCTAAATATACAAGGCAACTGCTGACAGATATAAAAGGAGAAACTGGGAGTTCTCGTCTTGGCGCAGCAGAAATGAATATGACTAGGAACCAGGAGGTTGCAGGTTTGATCCCTGGCCTCACTCAGTTGGTTAAGGATCCAGTATTGCTGTGAGCTGTGGTGTAGGTCACAGATGTGGCTTGGATCTGGCATTGCTGTGGCTCCGGCATAGGCTGGCAGCAATAGCTCCAATTAGACCCCTAGCCTGAGAACCTCCATATGTTATGGGTGCAGCCCTAAAAGGACAAAAGAAAAAAAAAGGAGAAACTGACAGCAACACAGTAATAATGGAGGACTTTAACACCCTATTATATCAATGGACAGATTATCCAGATGGAAAATCAACAAGGAGACACAGGACTTAAATGACACCCTAGACCAAATAGACTTAACTAATATTTATAGAACATTCCATCCTAAATCAGCAGAATATACATTCTCTCAAGTGTACATGAAATATTCTCCAGGATAGATCACATCTTAGGTCACAGATCAAGCCTTGGTACATTTTAAAAAGTTTAAATTATTTCATGCATTTCCTCTGACCACAATGCTATGAGACTAGAAATTAATTGCAAGGAAAAAAACCCACAAAGTCCTGGAAGTTAAACAATATGCTACTGAACAACCAATGGATCACTGAAGAAATCAAAGTGGAAATCAAAAGATACTTAGAAACAAAGGACAACAATGATACAAAACCCCAAAACCTAAGGGACACAGCAAAAGCAGTTCTGAGAGGGAAGTTTATAGCAATACAATCTTATCTCAGGAAAGAAGAAAAAAGCTAAAATAAACAACATAATCTTACACCTAAAACAACTAGAGAAGAAAGAACAGACAAAGCCAAAAATTAGTACAAGGAAATAAATCATAAAGATCAGAGAAGAAATACTGAAATAGAGACAAAGAAAACAATAGAGAAGATCAATAAAACCAAAGGTTGGTTCTTTAAAAATATCAACAAAATTGATAAATCTTTAGCCAGACTCATCAGAAAAAAAGAGAAGGCTCAAATCAATAAAATTGAAAAAGGAGAAATTGCAGCTGACTCCACAGAAATACAAAGGATCATATGAGATTTCAATAAGCAACTATATGTCAAAAAATGGACAACCTAGAATAAGTGGACAGATTCTTACAATGGTATGACCTACCAAGACTGAACCAGGAAGAAATGGAAAATATGAACAGACCTATCACAAGTACTGAAACTGAAAATGTTATTAAAAAACTTCCATGGAGTTTCTGTTGTGGCTCAGTGGTTAACGAATCCAACTAGAAACCATGAGGTTGCGGGTTCAATCCCTGGCCTTGCTCAGTGGGTTAAGGATCTGGTGTTGCCATGAGCTGTGGTGTAGGTCGCAGATGCAGCTCAGATCCCACATTGCTGTGGTTCTGGCATAGACCAGCAGCTATATCTCCGATTAGACCCCTAGCCTGGGAACCTCCATATGCCGTGGGAGCAGCTGTAGAGGCGGCAAATAAATAAATAAATAAATAAATATAAAAAAATAAAAAACTTCCGAAAAAACAAGTCCAGGATCTGATGGCTACACAGGCAAATTATATCAAACATTCAGAGAAGAATTAACAGCTATTCTTCTGAAAGTTTTCCAAAAAATTACAGAGGAAGGAACACTCCTAAGCTCATTCTATGGGCCACCATCACCCTGATACCAAAACCAGACAACGATACCACAAAAAAAGAAAATTACAGGCCAATATCACTGATGAACATGGATGTAAACATCCACAATAAAATATTAGCAAACCAAATATAAACATATATTAAAGTCCCATTATTAAGTGGGACTTATCCTAAGGATGCAAGGATTTTTTAATATTTGCAAATTAATCAGTGTGATACACCACATCAATAAACTGAAAAATAAAAACCTTATAATCACCTCAATAGTTGAAGAAAAAACTTTTGACAAAATTCAACACCCATTTCTGATAAAAACTCTCCACAGAGTGGGCATAGAGGGAACCTACCTCAGCATAATAAAAGCCATATGGCTAACATCATTTATAACAGCCATAAAAACACTGTGACTAACATCATTCTCAATGGTGAAAAAATGAAAACATTTACACTAAGATTAGGAACAAGACAAAGACGTCCACTTTCACCACTACTATTCAACATAGTTTTGGAAGTCCTCGCCATGGAAATCAGAGAAGAAAAAGAAATAAAAGGAATACAGACTGGAAAAGAAGAAGTAAAACTATAACTGTTTAGAGATGACATGATACTATACCTAGGAAACTGTAAAGAGACTACCAGAAAACTGTTAGAATTCATCAATGAATTTGGAAAAGTTGCAGTATATAAAATTAATACACAGAAATCAATTTTGTTACCATATATTAACAATGAAAGATCAGAAATAGAAATCAAAGAAACCATCCCATTCACCATGGCATCAAAAAGAATGAAATAACTAGGAATAAACCTACTTATAGAGACAAAACCTATTCTCTGAAAACTATAAGACACTGATGAAAGAAATCAAAGATGGCGCAAATAGTATACCATGCTCATGGATTGGAAGAATCAATATTTTCAAAATGAAAACACTACCCAAGGCAATCTACAGATTCAATGCAATCCTTGTCAAATTACCTAGGACATTCTTCACAGAACTAGAACAGAATATTTAAAAATTAGTATGGAAACACAAAAGACCCTGAATAGCCAAAGCAATATTGAAAAAGAAAAATAGAATCAGGCTCCCTGACTTTGGACAATACTACAAGGCTACAGTTATCAAAACAATATGGTACTGGTACAAAACAGAAATATAGATCAATGGAACAGTCTAGAAAGCCCAGAAATAAACCCAAGCACCTACAATCAACTAATCTATGACAAAAGAGGCCAGAACACACAGTGGAAGAAAGATAGTCTCTTCAATAAGTGGTGCTGGGAAAACTGGAAAGCTACATGCAAAAGAATGAAATAGAATACATTCTATCACTATACACAAAAATAATCTCAAAAAACCTAAATATAAGACCAGATACTATATGATTCCTAGAGGAAAACATAAGCAGAATGCTCTTTGACATACAGCAACATCTTGTTATCTTGTTTGATCTACCTCCTAGAATAATGACAAAAAAGACAAAAATAAACCAATGAACATAATTAAACTCAAAAGCTTCTTTGCAGCAAAGGAAGCCATTAAAAAAATGAACAGACAATCCATAGAATGGAAGTATATCTTTGCAAATGATGCAACAGACAAGGGCTTAATCTTCAAAATATACAAACAAATCATACAACTCAATGACAAAACAAACAAACAAACAAACAAAAAAAAAAACCCCAAATAACCCAATTGAAAATGGGTAGAAGACCTAAATAGACACTTCTCCAAAGAAGAAATATGGATGGCCAATAGGCACAGGACAAAATGCTCAACATCACTAATTATTGGAGAAATGCAAACCAAAACTACAATGAGGTACCACTTCTCCCAGGTCAGAATGACCATCATTAACAAGTCAACAAATAACAAATGCTGGAGAGGGTGTGGAGAAAAGGGTACCCTCCTAGACTGTTGGTGGGAATGTAAATTAGCGCAACCACTATGGAGAAGAGTATGGAGCTACCTCAGAAAACTAAATATAGAACTATCATATGATCCAGAAATCCCACTCCTGGGCATATATCCAGACAAAACATTCATTCAAAAAGATACATGTACCCCTATGTTCATCACTTGGCACAATGGCCAAGATATGAAAACAACCTAAATGTTCACAGAGGAATGCATCAAGAAGATGTGGTACCTATATACAATGGAATATTACTCAGCTATAAAATGGACAAACTAATGCCATTTGCAGCAACAGAGATGGAACTAGTGATTATCATACTAAGTGAAGTCAGAAAGAGAAAGACAAATACCATATGATATCACTTGTATGTGGAATCTAAAATATGGCACAGATGATCCTATCTACAAAACAGAAACATATCATGGCCAAGGAGAGCAGACTTGTGGGCAGGGATGGGGGAGGGAGTGGGATGGATGGGGAGTTTGGTGTTTGGGGATGCAAACTGTAACACCTGGAATGGACGGACAATTGGGCCCTACTGTATAGCACAGAGAACTATGTGTGATTGGGTCACTTTGCTGCACAACAGAAATTGATAAAACATTGCAAGTAAACCAACTATAATTTAAAAAGAAGATTTGTACATGTCAGTATGCAACTTGAAAATAGGTACACAGTATTCCCAGATGAAATAGGATGGGCACTTCAATCCTCAAAAAAGCTGCTAATTTTATATACCCCATTCATTTCTCTTAACCCTAAGGAAAAGACAAAAAAAAATTTATTATGTGACTGGGGACATACAGATAGTAATTTAACAGCCATTCTTTTAAAACCATTCCTCATAATGGGTTCTGAGAAAGGTTTTTTATCAGTATCTCTACATCAAAGAAAAGGAACACATCTTCTTAATCCATTCATCTGTTGTTGGACATTTTTGTGGTACATATCCACAATAGAATACTGCTTAGCCATAAAAAAGAACAAAATAATGCCATTTGCAGCAACATCGTTGGAACTAGGGATTGATACTAAGTGAAGTAAGTCAGAAGGAGAAAGAAATTCTATATGATATCATTTATATCTGGAATCTAATATATGGCACAAGTGAACCTTTCTACAGAAAAGAAACAAACTCATGACATGGAGAGCAGATATGTGGTTGCCAAGAGGAAGGGGGAGGGAGTGGGAGGGGCTAGGAGTTTGGGATTAGTAGATGCAACCTACTGTATTTGGAATAGATAAGCAGTGAGATTCTGCTGCATAGCCCAAGGAACTGTATCTGATCACTTGCGATAGAACATTATGGAGGATAATGTGAAAAAAAGAATGTATGTGTATATGTGTGTGTGTGTGTGTGTGTGTGTGTGTGTATAACTGGGTTACTTTGCTGTACAGCAGAAATTGACAGAACATTATAAATCAACTATAATTTAAAAATTAAAAAAATGAGGAAAAAAAGGCCCAGTTATATTAAGTGATGATCTATATAGACTCATATGACAGGACTTCAATAAGTGTGGGTAAGGATGCTGGGCAGCAGACACTGAGCCTTAAATCTTCGGGCTGCAAGGATAAAATATGTTTCCTTCATTAACAATTCTTTTTTTTTTAGGGCCATGCTCAGGCCATATGGAGATTCCTGGGCTAGGAGTCAAATCAGAACTGTAGCTGAGGGCTACATGAGCTGCATCTGTGACCCACACCACAGCTCACAGAAATGCCGGATCCTTAACCCACTGAGCATGGCCAGGGATCAAACCTGTGTCCTCATGGATGCTAGTCAGATTTGTTTCTGCTGAGCCATGACGAGAACTCTTCCTTCATTAACAATTAATCAAAGAATCTAGATTGAGTAGCTTTCAGTAGGTCACCAGCTTGCATCTACTCAGCAAATTTTTATTATGCCCAATCATCAAAACAGAACTAAAAGCACAAGAAGGGAGCTAAGAGAGTCACCTATGCAGAGGCCAATGTAAAATTGTGAGCTGTGTTTAAAACATAGTATATAATCATATTGGTATGTAGTGCCTAGTCTTCCAAGTAATTACCAACTACCAACACACAGGGACCAACTTCACATTTGGTCCCTGAGTGTTTGGTCCCAGGTAGTTGGCTGGGAAATGTGTGTCTTTAAATGAATTCCAAGTTATCAAAATTCCTCTAGTTTCTTATGTCTTTCTTCCATTCTACACAAACTCTTGTTTATCCATTCATTTATCCATTTATTAACTCATTTATTTATTGAATATCTACTTTTTGCCTGGCAATGGGTGACTTCGTGGGTCCCTTACAAAAAGAAGTTTCTGAATGCATGGGATTCACAGCTATAATCTTATGCAAGTTACTTAATCCCTCTGTCTCAGCTTTTGCAAAATGAGTTTAATGATATCGTCTTTGCAAGGCTTTTGTGTTCCTGTGTTGTTCATAGCTGCATATCCCTGATTACTTGGTATAGAGTGGGCAAAATATTTTTATAATAGAGTGAAGGAATGCATTGACGAGTGAATACATAGATCAGTTAAACAATGGTTATAAATTAATTGGTAGCGAATATCATGAACAACGACGTTTCTCCTCCCTCTTTGTAGCTACTCTTATGAATTATGTCAGTAGTAAATTGACAGTTTATATTCGTCTAGCCTCCCAGTTTTTTCCTCTTGCTTATTTTTAAAGACAATTTGTACAAATTTCCATATTACATCATTAAATGATACTGTGCAACAGTCAGCACAGGGCTTAAGACCCATTTTCCCAGGGAAGATGTAGAAACTCAGAGACGTTGACTTATCCAAACTAAAGCAGCCAATCAGTGGTAAAAATAATTGTTGAGCCCAGATTTTCTCACTGTGAGCTCAGTGCACTCAAAACATCTGAAGAGAGGACATTTCAACTTCCCACAAAACTGAAGACTCATAAATCAAGTGAAGACCAAAGAGGCCTCTGCTCATTGAGATTTGTTGTTTTTAATTTTTGTCCCTGGAATCATGTGACCAATGAGCTTAACAATTCTAAATCCATTGCATGTCAGACACTTAACTTTGAACTCTCATGATACTACGGCAAATAAGAAAGGGTGTCAAGCCTGTATTTTTGGAGATGTTAACTTATCTTAAGCATGTATTAAGGGTTTAAAAAGTGCTTGTGAACATGAATAAACTACCATTCTTCTCACTATAGCTCTTCTTCAATGTATTGCTTAAAATGAAGCAGCATTAAACATAAATTTAATGAAGGCTATCTCATAACCTTATGAGAGAGACAGACAAACACTGAGCACCATGTGTACATTCACATGTTAATTAGTGAGGAGAAAACAATTTTTTGAATTTAGAATTATGGTTCTAAAGTGTAGGCTTTTAAAAAGCTTTATCATCCAAGAATGGTCTAGAGAGATGACATAAAACATAACCTCCATATCCTCTGATAAAATGAATCTGCTTATGAGTTGTTATTTCCATCTGACAATGGAAAAGGGCAGCCTAGGGAAAGTCTTCGTGCCATTATGTTATCTCCAAGATTCTCCTTAACTCCCAGCTTGTAAGAACAAAGGTTTCTGCTCATGGTAGCTGCTTAACAAATATTATGTGACAGGTATCTCTCTTTTATCTCACCCTTCACTTTACCATAAATCTGATAGTAGTAGCTCCAAGCAATATCTATTGAAGATCTCCAAGTCTTTCACGACCATGGAACTCTGATTATCTGGCCTCTCATGGACATCCTATTTTGAAAGGTTTAATGTGCCAAACTAATGTGTCTAGAAATGGTACATAAATAGTTTCAACATTTTTTTGTTTTTCCTCCTAGGAAGTCTAATTTATTGAGAAATAATTTGTTTTAACCTCATATATAATTATTAGTCACAGCTCCTGGTTTGCTGAAGATAACCAGTGTGACAACAAAATGAACTGGCAGAATTAGAGGCAAAAGCAAAGGAAATTGATGTTTGAGTTAGCTGTTGTGCGATCTCCAATACAATTATCTTATCTCCAATATAATTTCCATTTCTTTTAGGCTTTTAGAAACACACACACACATATATATATATATACATAGGATACACATATGCATATACTTATAGTATATATATATATACACACACATATATATTGCTTAGATTTGAGGATTAGTATCATAAAAAGTAATATACCATAAACAAATAGAATTTATTCAAATAATATAAAATTAAAGGTTAATGTTAATATAGTTCATCATATCAACTACATGATCATCTTGAAAGATCAGATAAAGACCTTTAATAAAATTCAGCAGCCATTCCTAATCTAAAAAAACCCATTTCATAAACATTGTACATAATACCTTTCTCAGTCTAGAACTAACACAGAACATAACTACATCATTACAATTATTTACCATTATTCAAAATGTTCTAGCAAATGCAAAGCAAAACAAATGAGAAGTATAGTTATCACTGAAGAACAATTTAATTTGCAGGTAATATATCTTTGGGTCTGGAAATAGAAGCAACTGAACAACAACAACAAAAAAATAGAACAAATGACAGAGCTGAATAAACTTGCCAGCTATAAAAAATACACTATAAAAAATACCACTTACAAAGTGCCACCAATAATATCAGCCAAAAGTTTGTTTACACAAATAATGAAATTGCATAATTTACATGAAAATGAAAAAGTTATAAAGTATACCAAACACCAGTACATTTGATTATTTGATTAATTTTTATTGAAAACCTGTCATGTGTGAGGCATTATACTAAAGTCTGGGAATGTAATGATAAACAAAATAGAGCTGGTCCCCACACTCATATATTTCAGTGATCAAAATCAGGGACAGATATTAGGCAATATATAATATAGTAAGTTATTTGATTTATGCTATCTCTAGTTGCTACAAAGGAGAAGAGACTACATGGGGAAATACAGCAAGAAGACCTGCCCAGCTCTGAGTAGTCAAGGAAGGTTCCTTTGAGTAAATAATATTTGAATTAGCAGAAACTAATTAAATTAACTGAGTGCAAGGGAGAACCTTCTGAGGAGAGGGAACAGTTTGTGTGAGGTCTTAGGACAGGATGAGTGTAGCATGGTGAAAGAGCCAAAACAACTGCCTAGGGAGTTAAATAGACTTTGGCACTGGTAAGACTGGAGAAGTAGAATCCAGATCATGTGGGTCTTATAAGCCATGTTGAGAATAATTCTCTTCTATGTGCCAGGCAATATTCTATTTTACATGTGTTAAACTATTTAATTCTTACATCATTCTAATGAGCTAGGAACTTTTTTTGGGCCACCCTCATAGTATGCAGAAGTTCCCGGGCAAGGGATCGAACCTACACCATAGCAGTGACCTGAACCACAGCAATGGCAATGCTGGATCCTTAACCTGCTGAGCCACTGCAGAACTCAATGTGAAGGAAAGGTTGATGGAACAGAAAGAGGAAGTAGCAAGACTGATGCGGAGTCTACCATTCCAATGCCTAACAGAAAATGAGGTGGGTTAAACTAGTTTGCTGACAGTGAGGATACAGGAAGTAAATATACTACAGAGATGCTAGAAGGACAAAATGAATAGGATATTATTTGGATATGGCAATGAAGCAAAGAGAAATTCTGGTTGTTAAGTCTTTGGCTTATAAAACTGAATATCCTGTGCACTGAGGTGGAGAATTCTAAGAGAGATGAGTTAGAGGATTAGATTATTAGATCAGTTTTGACATGTTGAATTTGAGTGCCTATATGACATACTATTGGAAATGCCGAGTAGTAACCAGGTCGGGAGCACCGAGGATGTTTGGCTGAACATATATATTTGCAAATTAATTACAGACAGACGGGCTGGAAGCCATTACAGTGTGAGAGATCATCTAAGGAGAGAGTGGGGAATAAAAAGACTCAGGACTGAGTCTGGAACATCCCAATCAATAGCAGTTGGGTGTAAGAGGAACAGACAAGGTCGACTGACCAGAGAGATACATGTAAATCAAGAGAGGCTGCTATCAAGAAAGACAAAAGACATTATCTTAAGATGGGGGGTGATGTTTAATCACTACTATGTCAATTCTAGTAAGAAACAAAAGTCACCTATGACAGATGTGATATTTTTAAAAATATTAAATTAATACATTTTTAATTTTTCTTAAAGAATGCTGACCTGTGGTTTCTTGTCCAAGCAATAGTTCAGGAGAAAGCAATGCCTTGAACAAGAAATCCTTAAAAGAAGAAAGAACTTAGGATTCAATATAAGGGAAGATCCTACTAAACAGGAAGAGGGAATATGAAGAATCCTCCAAAAGGGAGAAGGGAAGGGTGTATTACCCTGATTCTTCCTTTAGGTCAAATTTCCAGATGCTAGAGGTAGGAGTAAATTGCGGCATGTTGGACTGCGTAGATGGCAGGAGGCGGTGTGTGTGTGTGTGTGTGTGTGTGTGATTTCTCAGAACAGCAGCGATTGTGTCTCACTAACCTTTTGGTTCTCTGAGGAAAAGTAATCCTTAGAGCCTCTAGTGCAGCAAAGGCAAAAGTGATTGTATAGAGGCAGAGGTGAAGTAAGCTGAGACAGTATTTATCATCCTATGCATCCAACTTCCCATTTATAGGTTTCCAGTTCATCACAGCTTTCATATGTTATGGAAGGTAACCAGAAGTCCCAAGAGCTTCTAGTGGAATTTCAAAGGCAAGTGGCTGAGAACCAGTGGACTTCCCATAGGATTGTCATGCTGAAGAATAAGGTGACACCTAAGCAGACACTTCTAGATAAACAACTTAGGTCAAGATCATTTAGAAGATGTGGTCATGATGATGAGGATCTCTAGAGCCAGCAAGATCTGAGACAGGGGCAAGTACACCACTTGGCTGCCACATTTGTGAAGTACAGACCACAAGTTCTCCAGCTGCAGGCAGGTACAAGCAAGTTGCCTAATGGCCAGGAAAAGTGGAAAAAGCCACACCATTCAGCAAGGACTTAGAGGATAATCCAAGGAATCTCATGCAACCAGCTACAAGTTCCTATCATCATGAGAACATGTAAGATTTCTCCTATATCAAGTTTACCTATTAAAAAAATGCTTTAACTTGAAAACAACTGAGATGACTTTAATAGGAAGATCAAGATTTTTTCTTCTTTTTTAAATTAAGAGGATGAAATCATCTGTTGAAATAAAGAATATTGTGCTTAAAATTTTTCCATCACTGAGTATTGCAAGTCCATCTGGTTAGATGATGTGGCGGTCACTAGACACATTAGCAAGAGTAGCAACAGAACTCATGGGGCATAGAAACAATAGTGGGGTGGTTTGAGGTCTGAGAAGATGAGGAAATGAAGGGGCAGGAGAAATGTGGCTGTGAAGGGTTGGTAGACTTAGGGTGGTTACCTGGGGTACAGAAGAAAGGATTCCATTTATGTTGGCAAATAACCAGATAAATTTAAAGGTTAATGAGAGAGACCAAAACAAAGAGATTGAAAATTCAAGAAAAAGAAGAAAATTGATGGAGAATATAGACCAGAAACAGTAAAAAACAATTCAGGGGCATGTCTAACTGGTCTCAAGGAGAAGATGGCCTTTTTAAATGTAATTCCAAAGAAAGAAGTCTCTATAGGAAATACTAACAGAGTTGACCCCTTGTATGCACCAAACATCATCTGACACAAAATTTAAAAGACAAAATATAGTGGCTTTAATATGTAATAATATTTAAAAATTCAATAAGATAATGTGTTACCATATGAATTAAAAAAAATGGACAAGGGGTATATACTGATAACTCAGAAAAGAAAAAAGTGCAATACAATCAGTAGGCTTAAAAAATTATGTTCAATCTCACTAGTAATAAAATGCAAATTAAAACAATAAGAAATCATCTTGCCTATCAAATTGGTGAAGATAAAAATTAGACCATCTGTTTATTTCCTTTGTTAATACTTAAAACACTTTACAACTATTTTATAAGCTGGCCTGTTCATTTATTTTAATTCTTATTTGCCCACTAAACTGGATATTTTAAGAAAGTGATAAAATTTCTGTCTAGCTAACTTGAATCTTCATTTCCTTACGCAATGTCTGGCACATGATAGGTCCTCAATAAGCACATATTTAATGAATAAATGCATGAATGAATGAATGTTGCTGAGGGAGCAAGGCCCTTGCATGTGATGCTAGAGGAACTATCAAGTGATATAACTCACCTGGAGAGAAGACTGAAAATATCTATCAAAAGTTAATGCTGAATTTTTCAAATTAGCAAATATATCTTTAAGAATTTATTAAAAATAAATAATATTTATATAATTTAGGATAAGGATGCTCAGTTATCTATATTCTGATTATAATTTATAAATAGTTTAAACATCATTAATAAATACCCAATTAAATATGTTTCATCATATACTAACTAAGCAACCATTAGAAGTAATGTTTGCTTTAAAACCATTTTCGCATCAGAGAAAAATGCTCAAATATATTGGTAAAAGAGAAAAGTACATTTTAAAAGAACATGCATGGAATTCCTGCTGTGGCACAGTGGTTTAAGGATCTGGTTTTGCCACAGCTGCAGCATAGGTCACAGTGGTGGCTCAGGTTGAATCCCTGGCCTGGGAACTTCATATGCCGCAGGTGTGGCCAAAAGATAAGCAATGGTGTCCTACTGTATAGCACAGGGAACTACGTCCAGTCTCTTGGGTTGGAGCATGATGGAAGACAGTATGCCAAAAAAATGTACATATATGTATGACTGGGTTGCTTTACTCTAACAACTGAAATGGAAGAAACATTGTAAACAGCTGTATTTAATCAAAAAAAGAAAAAGTAATATGCATGACACAACATCAGTTTGTTAAGAAGAAAACAACTTGAGATGCATAAAATGACAAAAACACATACACTATTTTCTTTGAGCTTTCTTATGTCTTCCAAAATTTCTACAAAGGACATGAAAATTATTTTGAATATAGCTTGAGAATTTTTTCCAGGAATCTTTAGAAGTTAGAAAAAGCTAAATTTCTTCCCATAATGCTTGGCAGAGAGAAAACTGATTTTTATACATCTCAAATCATTCCTAATTACTCTAATTTCAATTCCAACTTCCTTTTGCACACACAGGCTTTCTTGTTTTTACAGCACTTACAGAGCTGTATGTCTATTTTTTTATCCATGCCTTAAAAAAAAAAAAAGTTCTGTTTTTAGAAATCATCTTTAATAGTTACTTAAGTTTAAAAGTCTATTTAAGCCAAACTTAGAATTGTCATCTAAAGAATTTAAGGCAGATATAAAAATGTAATGACCTCATATTAATTATAGAATTTAATTGCAGTCTCTAAATAGAACTGTGTATATTTTTACAACTTCTGTGGCCTTTATTAGCTAATAGAGTAATCCTGGTTTTGTAGTAACTCATTTGCGTTATTTGCATTAGAATAATGCCTTTCTCTTTACAAAGTTTCCCTTTTCAGAAGATAAGCTAATTTTATTTCTAGTTCCTGTTCTTGAACAAGTGCCCTCATGCATATGCGCAGGTGTTTTTAATGCGTTTTTTTCTAGCTTGGCATTGATAGTACTGCTTTAAGTGGCAATAGCATTCTTAGGGAGGGTTGGATACTTTGTTTAGGAAACGTTTCTCACTAAAATGTATAACAGGTTGCACTTGTCTACTACTCCTGCACATCATCTTGTATTATTCTTGAAGAAAATATAAAAAACATTCCTATGTATGGTATAATTTAGAAAGACTCTACAACTGGTACTGAGAATTAATATAAAACGCTATTTTACATACCCCCTCCTTTTGAATTAGATCGTGGGCACCTAGAAAGCAGGCAGTCAATTACCTTTATCCTCTCCTCCCAACAATGCAGGACAGTGGCCTGTACATAGGATGTGTCTGCTGTCCTCACTGTTGACAGTGATGATACATTTAATTATAAATAACAGCAAAACAAACAAACAAACAAACAAAAAACAGTGAAAAAAGCTACAAAGTAGTAGGCAGTGCCCCCATGGCATTCGTAAGTACTAGAAACCACACTTAGTATTTTATCTGCATTAACTCAATTATTCCTCCCAAGAATCCTATGAGCTAGTAACAGATGAGGAAACCAAGACACAGAAAGGTTAGGCATCACTTGCCCAAGGTCATAAGAAGCATACTTACTCTTCTCACTAATGTGTTTTAGAAAACATAGCATTTTAAATAAAAGTACTATAATGTTAACAAAAGAGGCCTTTGTAATTAATTTTAAATGAGTTAGTGAATAGTTTTTAAAATTGTTGGTTTTAATTTCATAGTCAGTAAATGCCTATAGATATGAGCCACAGAAGCAAATGCTCTATAGTGTCCTCCATAATTTTTATGAGTTTAAAGCAGTCCTGTGACTCAAGCATTTGAGAAACATGACTGGCTCAAGACAATCTGACCTCTTAATTCTTCTCTCGTTTCTTGCTACTCCCCACCTTGCTCAATCTCTCTGACCACTTGTCTGTTAGTAGAACATGCCAGCCTCCTTTGTCCTTTGGTCATTTTCTACTTGCTTTATTTTTGGATTATTTGCTGGACTTGCTCCTTCACCTTCAAGTCTAAGTTCAAATGCTATCTTTTGGGGGGGGGGCTAGAACTGTTATATTTTGTTTACTTAAAAATTAAAAAAAATTATTATTATTATTTTTAATAGTTATTTCCCATATATATATATATATTTATTTATTTATTTTTTTCTACTGTACAGCATGGTGACCCAGTTACACATACATGTACACATTCTATTTTCTCACATTGTCATGCTCCATCGTAAGTGACTAGACATAGTTCCCAGGGCTACACAGCAGGAGAAATGGTATCTTATCAGTGAAGCCTTACTACACCACTTAAAATTTCAGCTCTTGCCATCCCCTACTGTCCTTCCCTGCATTATTTTTCTCCTTAACCCTTGGGACAGTTTGCTAGTGCTGCCATAACGAAGCACCACAAATTGGGTAGCTTATCAGAAACTGATAATCTCATAGTTCTGGAGGCTAGATTTCAAAACAGCTCATTACCATGTGGGGGCTTACATATAACAAAAATAATAATTCTTGCTAGAGATGTGGATTATATATATATATATATATATATATATATGACAGGATATATCTAACAGTTCATTGTTTTCCCTTCTATCAGATTCCTTCTTAATTTTGTCAGCCTGTATTGGAATTGACTTTAACATGTCAAAATGTCCCCTCTTTGTTGAATATGAAGTAATAAATATTTTAGTCTTTGGCTAATTGGATCAATAAGTCATTTAGGGGACAATATCCGCTTGATTGTTATCAAGTTTGAGATCAAGGCGTTGCCAAGTTTGATTCCTTCTGAGGACTGTGAGGAAAAAAATATGTTTCATGCTTTTCTTCTAGATTCCAGTGGTTTGCTGGAAATCTCTGACATCACCTGGCTCGCAAATGTATCACCTCGATCTCTGCCTTCATCTTTCCATGGTGATTTTGGGTATGTATGTCTAAATTTCCATTTTTTATAAGAACACTGGTCCTAGTGGAGTAGGGCCCACTCTAATGACCTCATCTTAACAGGATCATCTACAAAGGCTCTATTTTCAAATTAGGTCACATTCACTGGCACCACAGGTTAGGACTTCATTATTTTTTGAGGAGGAGGAGACACAATTCAAGCCATAATAACCTTTTGCACCTTCTAACATACTATAAAACTTTTGTTTGCTTATTTATTGCAAATATTCTCCATTTAGAGTATTTATTCCTTGGAGTCAGAAATCTTTTTCTAATTTACTGTGATATGACCAGGGCATAAAACCATACTGGCACACAGTAGGTGCTTTAACAAATATGTGTGGCATGAATGAGCTATAGCCACTTAGTGGAGTAGGGAGCTGGATAGGTAGGAGGAGCATGTAAGATAATGTTAGACCAGTAGTTAGGACTCAGATCGAAGATGGCCTCGGGTTACTGATATAGTTATAAATCTGTAAAGTTATTTATATTCTATTTCTGCTTATAAAAAGCTGGCCTGCTTTACTGTGCTAAATGCTATCAATATATACTTTATTAGATCACTTCTCTTGATAATTAAATTGCATTTTAGGGATTAAACATTTTTAGATTATTGATTTCTCATACAATTTTCTATTTTACCAATAGTCTATAAATGTACTATTACTTACAAATTTCAAAATAATTCTGTTACTTAGGGGATTACTTGTAAGAACAATTCTTCCTGCTAGAGATGTGGATAATACATGCATGACTAGATACATCTAACTGTTCTTTTATCAATTTTGCTATCATATATTCAAAACTCTTCCTCCCTCTGTTGCACTATGAGTAAGACATTTTCATCTTTGGCTAATTGGACCAATCAAGCATCTAGGGGGCAATACCCACTTAATTGATATAATCAGCTGAGGCTGTGTACCCGGTAAACCAGGACCCATAAGTGGGGAAAAAAAATATATATAAGCAGCAACAGTTTAAGTTGAACAAATGTGCAGGTTTTAAAAATCCTACTTATTTCAGAGTTCAACATAACAATTTACAAAATCATTCACCTTTGGGGGCATTTTCTGCTAGTGACTTCTTAGCTGTCAACTTGTATTCTTAAAAGTAATCTTTTTATTTTAGCTTAATGACCCTGAACCCAAGCCAAGTCATTCAATCTCTGGCAGATGAAAATGAAGTGAAACAAAACACCAACTGTGTCGGGGAAAAGTCTTTCGGGGACCTGCACAGGTTTTCTTTTACAGATTTTTTTATTCTTCTTTTTTTTTTTTCAGAGTAATTGAAGAGAAAGTATTTAGGTGTAATATAATACACTTAGTCCTTCAGGCCTAAAAGGAAACTTTTCAATCTGGGAAGGACTAAGAGGTTATCTAACTGTACCTCTACATATTTACCGAGCAGGAGATAAAGGCCTAAAGAGTAAAGTGATTTCCCTAAGGTTTTTCACCTGTAAGAGAATGACAGCAGGAACGTCTGGTGGCTGGGAAGGCATTGGTGAAAAACTTTAGCCTGTGATCTGAATTTCCCATGAGGATCCCCATTTTAGTTATTCAGTAAATTGTCCAAATTTTCCCCAGATTAAAATAATATATTAATAAGAAAGAGACTTGAGGCGGGGGCAATGCCTGACATCTTGATTCGGAACGGCCCTGGCAGATGGAAGGGCAAGGAGTTGAGAGTTTTTCCTTAGAAGGTAAACTGTGTACTCCTCAGTTCATTTACTCTGAAAACATCTATAGTCTTTTCACATTTTGCTAGAGAAATAACTGAGGACATCAACCTAACCTCAACCATAAGGCTTACAGTGGCTAAGATCCATACTTTGTGATCATGAGGTCTTAAGTATACATTTCAGGCATTCACTCTGAATCTCCCCTAAGCCCCCCCTCCCAACAAAGAAACTTCTTAAAAGTGAGCTACCTGTGATTTAAATCTCAAAAAATAAAACATAGCAAAAAACAAACAAGTGACTATATTTCCAGAAACCTACCCTTTTTTTATTCTCAAGCTTGGAACTTTCATAATATTATCATCATACAGTAATATAGTATTTAGTACTACATTAAATATGTAATACTTTCACAAATAATAAAAAATACTAACATAGTATTTAGTTTTATACTTATTGAGTAATTTTATAAGAATTCTAGCTTATAAAGCTATTCCTTAGCTTTACCATTTATAAAAATTTTATATATACACACACACACACACACATACACATATACACTTGAAATAGCAGGTAATAAATAAATAAAATATTCCATGGCACATAAAACAGAAGGCCTAGATTGATTTATCTCGATCTCAAGTGGGGAAGTATCAATCTGAAACTATTTTCTACATACAAGTTAAAAACATTTTAATAAACTATTTCAAAATGAATCAACCTATGACAGTATTAAAAATATCATTGCAATATTCTGTTCTAATAGGAGGACAAGTTAAATGCTTGCTAATCCCCCTGGAAACAAGAGAAAAATCACACCATCACCAACACCTACAATAGGCAAAGATTTATTTTAGGCATTATCAAGGATACAAAAAAATACAAGATATGGTTGCTGTACAAGGCAATCTCTATAAGAGCTTATCAATTATGTATAAGTAGAAAAGTAGCAATAGCTATCTATAAGAATGATCATTCCTAAGCCATTACTAGGGTAAAATAATCACATAATACTATTTCTTTACTACCCCATTTGTGTCTAGCTAGTGACCTAAATGGTCATAACAGCAGAAAAAACACCACTCTTCTCCAAAATGGACAAAAAAACCCCCCCAAAAAAAACAACTAGACAATGAAATGCATGAAATTTATATGTGTAAACCTAGAAGTAAATGGGCCCAATTGATTCTCCTCTTCAAATTGCTTTTAGGGAAGCATCTCAGATTTCAAGTGGAACTATTGGGTCTCAGAAACAAAATCACACAAGAATACAAAAACTAAGGGGAGGTCATCATCTAGAGGACAAATGAATTAGAAAATACCAGGACTAGAGATGATGTAATCTAGATGTTGAAATCAGAAAACCCTGTATTTACCGACTTTGCAGATGGGCAAGTATAAATGTGACACAATGTGTGCCCCGACTATGAGAGCCAGAGCTGGAACATGTCTTCTTTGACCTAGGCTGGAGAGGCCCCCTGGGAAAGATAAGTGGTAAAGCTGGTTTTGAAAGAGGAAGAGGATGAGGTTCCTATACAGAGAGATGGAGGCAACTTAGGAAATAGGGATGTATTGAGGAATGGAGGACCAGTTGGCCAAAGCAGAGAAGCAGGGAAGAGAGAGATGAGTGAAGAGGGAGATGAATCTTCTTTGACTATCGAAGCCTATGATAAAGTTCCAGTGTTCTAAGGGTAAATATGCCTTAACATCCTCCAAAGTAGATCTAAGTCCTTTGAGTGTTTTTTGGTGTGTGTGGATACACACAGATACATACATGTGCACACACACATACATAAGTAAACAGGGTCTATTTTTTCACCTGCTTACTCTAAACACAGGTTTTGATACCCTCTTCTATTGGACTCCATAAAATTTCATTCATTCACCTATTATTTGTCAAGAGTCTACTCTCAGGTAAGTACTAGAGCACATATATCAGGATTACTTCTTTAATTATGATGCCTCATATGGAGCTTTCTAATTCTTTCTGATTTCTAGATGCTTACATATACCAAAAGCAGGATATGAACTCCTCCCCCACCAGCTTGAGCTTTTGCTCAAGGCTTTTAGTTGAATGGAGGGGGTTATCAAAGAGCTTAGCATATGGACAACCTGTTCTCAGTTATTTGTTTTTTAAAAGTTTTGCACTGAATTACTGACATGGGCAGAGCAGATTCATCAAGGTATTATCAGGATATTTGATATGTAGTCACTTTGAGTTTGTGTTTGCAGAATTCTTCCATGTGATTGGATGGTGATGAAGAGGTGCTTAGAAAAGAACACTGGAAGCATGAAAAAATTATTTGACTCCCGATGTATTTTCCTCACTCTCCCAGTTGGCAAATAATTTCCTGAACACATACAGGGCTTATAAAAGTGAGCACCAAGACTATGGTACATTTAAAAAAAGGGAGAAAGAATTTTTACCACTCAATACTTAGAAAAAGTTTTATTTTAATAAACTTCAATTTATTGAGAATCTACTATGTGCAAGGCATTATGCTAGACGCTACATTGACACAAGTGAACAAAATGAGGATGGTATCTGCTTTCATAGAGCTCAATATCTGACAGTAGAAGGTGTTAAAAAAAGAAATAGGCAAACATAAATAAAATCACAAGTACTAAGAGAGTGAATAATAATGGAGGCTTGTTTATTCAGATTCAAAGGTCAGAGAGAGCCTCCTTGAAGAAGTAACAGTTAAACCAAGACCTGAAGGATGGCTGGAAGCTGCTAGGAAAAGAGAGATGGAATAGCATTTCAGCTGAAGAATTAGCATTTCTTACATCTTGGATTTTCAAGGCATTAAAGTGTCTAAGCCCTAAAAAAGAAATAGTGAAAATAAATCAAAATTATCAGGAGCAAACCATCAGAATATGTTTAAAGGAAAGCTATATTTACAGAAGTTAGGTCAGAAGATTATTGCCCTTGACTAAAGGTCACTGCAAATACACTGAAAAGCTGTTTAAAAAAAAGGTAAAAATTTAAACAGTTAAGCTGAAGTTGGCATGTTGTGATATAGACAACCAGGCAGGATGTTTGAAGAGATTTTTCCCTCAAATGTTTTTCATCTGAAATAGTGATAATATGAATTCACCAGAATCAGAATACACACATACCCACATTTAAAAAGAAAAAATAAAAAAATAAAAAATTCAATAGTCTAATATCTTCAAGGGAACAGAATGAACATTCCAAGGTAACTAAAGGAGGGATATATATTCTATTCCTATTCTTGATGTTCTCATTTCTGGAGGCATAACTGACGCCACATGATTTCTTCCGGAAGGAAAAAAGAAACTGGTGGAAATATCATCTCAGAATGACTAGCTTTGGCTAGAGGAGGCTGTACTTGCTAAATATTTATAGGATTTTTTTATCTTGAGCTTTCTGTTTTAGGTCCAAGTTGGAGCCAAACCTCATATGAAAAATATTGTTGCAAAATGTACATAGCTAAATAAAAGTAGCTTACAATAAAATACATCATTTTATTTTTGATTGCTCAGAAAAGGATTGTTTTTATTAGGATATATCATTATTAGAAATTTCCTACTGGGTGAAAAAATGATGTGGGGGGGGGGTATAATTTTTGTCCTAATACTAGGTTTCTCTGTTGACCCCAGGTAACACTCCATTTTCCTCTTTTATCAAAATCATATTATAGGTTTGAATTACCTGTCAACTTTCTCCAGTTCCAATATTTTTTGACTCCATAATTTGAATTCCCTACCTTGGTAGAAACCCACTGCCCTTTCTTCATGTATTTCTTACCAGGTACCAGTTAGATGCTTAGAATTCAGCAATGAATGATACTGTCCTCAAAGTCGCCCAGTTTAGCAGAGGGATGAAATTGGGTGACTGATCAAGAAACAAGCAATCATGATGGAGTATGATATGTGCCTGGATGTTACAGCAGCATCTAGGAAGAGTTCCTAATCCAACTAAGGAACCAGGAAGAGTTTTCCTGGGAAGGAAGGAACTAACAATTATTTAGCAAATATATCTTTACAGCAACTAAAACTTTGCTTTCTTAAACTATTTTTTTGGTTTCAGAGAAAGAGGTACATTTAAAAAAAGAGAGAAAGAATTTTTATCACTCTATACTTAGAAAAAGTTTTATTTTAATAAACCTCAACTTGCTATTTCTCTTTTTATAGACACACCTGTGGCAGAGTTTGAAATGGAGCTGCAGCTGCCAGACTACGCCACAGCCACAGAGGATCCAAGCCGTATCTGTGATCTACCTTGTAGCATATGGCAACGCTGGACACTTAACCCACTGAGTGAGGCGAGGGAAGGAACCTGAATCCTCATGGAGACAATGTCAGGTCCTTAACCTGCTGAGCCACAGTGGGAATTCCAAGAGGTAATTGTAATATGGGTTGAGAAGTGCTAATTCTCAAAGATTATGAAATTATGGGGACTCTGAGAACAAGTGCAAGTTGTCAGCATCTTATTTCAGGCCTTGAGAATGCTCAGAAGCACATTCATATTCCAAGGTTAACTTCCATTATTTGAACATTCATCAGGGCACACACACTGCCTTTTGACCTAGTTAATTCCTAGTCACCCAGTTACCAGTGAAATTGGTCTGGTTCTCAGTGCCAAATATATGAAGGTGCCATCTTCTGAGATAAAAATGGAGTTTTATTACATGTAGTCTTATCTCAAAGAACCTCCATTGCTAGGTCTGTGTATGTGCATGTGCACGCACAATGACCCTGATGGAATGACCATCAGGGAATGACCCTGATGTGTCTGCAAGAGCAACACCTGCTAATCTCACACCTTCACTTTCCTGGAGATGCCTGGAGTCCATCCAATAGGGAGTAATTATCACCTCAACTCTTTCATACTAGTCAAGAGATGAAGAACAATAACCATTTTAAATGACAATACCCATTTTAGGGGGAAACATTAAATGACTTTTATCTGCGTGGGCAACTAAGGGCAATATAAATTTGCTCTACTTTTTCTCCATAGCACTTATTGCTATCTAATATAATACTAATTTTACTTATTTATTTAGTGTATTTAATGTCTCTTCCACTAGAACATAAGCTCTCCAAGGGTAAGAATTTCTGTTTTATTACTGCTATATGCCCCTTGACTTAAACAGTACATAACACATGGTAGTTGATCAATAAATACCTACTGACTGAATGAATGTCACTAAACCAGCCAAAACTCAAAATCTGATTCCACTCCAGGTGGATTCTGATAGGATGGAAAATTTCTACGTATGAATGGCTGCACAACTGTGGCAGAGAAGGCAACTAGGTCACTCTATTTTTTTTCTCTTTAATTAAATAGATGTGCTTTCTTTTGAAGGATAAAAATTGGGGGCTATTAATATTATTTTGAGCAGTTACCAAAGGAGGTCAACTCATAAGTTCTAGAAAAGGGACTGTAAGTCTTCTTGCCAGAGGACATTCAGAAAACCAATAGAGGATGAAGGCACACAGAGTTAAGGGAAGGGTCTTGGAAGGAGATAATACTTAAGCTCACATATGAAGTTTGAGCAGGTATTAGTGAGGCAACTGGGATGGGGCATGGAGAAGAGCATTCACAAGAAAGAGTAAGTGAGAAAAAGAGAATCCCATGAGTTTGGCAAATTTCAAGTCCTACCTTGTGGCTGGAATACAGATTCAAAAAAAGAATGGTGCAGTTTTCGTTGTGGCTTACTGGGTTAAGAACCCAACATAGTGTCCATGAGGATGCAGGTTCGATCCCTGGCCTCACTTAGTGGCTGAAGGATCCAGCATTGAGCTAACCTGCAACACAAGCCACAGATGTAGCTTGGCAGCTGCAGCTCTGATTAGATCCCTAGCTTGGGAACTTCCATGTGCCACAGGTGTGGCTATTTAAAAAAAAAGAAAAAGAAAAATGGTAAGGGAGCTTGAGTGAGGTAGAGATGGTGCAGAAGTTCGGGTGCTGAGCCAAGAAGGTTGGATTTTACCTAAAAGTCAGTGGGGAGTAATGAGCCTCACAGGCATGCTTTATCTTCAGAAAGAGCACACTGGCTATAGTGTGGATAATGCACTGAAGGGGACTTAAGACTGGACACAAGAACTAGTTAGGATACCACTGTAATCCTGGTGAGAGCTAAGAGTAGCCTGAAGTAGGTAGTGTGTCTGGGGAAAAATAAGTGGATTTGAGAGGGATTTAGGAGGTGAAATTGACTCACCTCTGATTAAGTGTGAACAGTAAGACTTGCTTTCTGGTGAAATAGATGGTGATCCCAAGGTGAGAATACTAGAGAAGGATAAAACTAGCATGCTGTCAGGATACACAGTTCATGATTTTCCTTGACCCCTGGCTTTTTCAAATCAATCCCAAACACTGCTTAAATTCCTTAACTCAGTTTCTTCATCTGTATAAGGATTTTCTTAATATCCACATTAGGTTTATAGAAATAAACAGGATTTGCACAGATATAATCAAACTAACTGGACTGAACTCTGGCCCCAGAATAGCAATGATTTTCAATCCAAGTTAAGTACTATAATCTTCAGATTTTCTATCATCCAAATAAGGATAAAAAAGCTAAATGGTTACATGCTGTAGAGCTCAAATAAACTAACAGAGGCCTCAATAGCATATCTCAGATATTTAGGAGCTATCATTACTATAATTATCACATCTGTGTTAAAAGGAAATGACATATTATAAACTATTCTATTCATTTAGTGGACCAGTTTCTAAAGTGAAAGTTGGTTTGGTAGACTTGGGAAGGGCCATGAGCAAAAATTTAACAGTGAGATCATGGGGCAAAATCATGAACAGGAAACAACTGGCTGGAACTGGGATTTTCAGGCAATGTGTGGCAGGAAACACTGGGTCAGGACCTCAGCAGTTGGCTAACAGTTAATTTGTGTTTACAGTCAAGGCAAAGTCTCTGGAAGTCTCTACGTGGCAAGGGAGGTTCATAACAGCACTTGCTAAAACTTAGTGCACTTCTATTCAGGCCCAATAAAACAGGAGATTCAAAACTGCTGGGAGCTGAAAGGTCTCTGCTACTTATGACACTCATCCAAAGCCAAGGTGGGAATGTTTCGCTGAATTTTTCTTTTGGAAATTCTACTAAGGATTCTGGTCTGCCCAAAGGAACTTCACACCAGTGGCAGAACTGAAGGGAGGGGGCACAATAGAAATGAAAACATTACAAAATGTTCCACGGCCTCGTTCTAATGATAATGCCTGTGGGCCCAGAGCATGCAAGGGGGAGCTTATGATGAGAATCACAGATTTTCCAGCACAGAGTATGTTTTTGGCTGCAACTGTGTAGGCTGTGGCAACTTACCAGACAGCCAGGAAATTCTGTGGTGGTTTGGGGCCTGGCAATTCATTGGTGGCTTATAAATGTTCAGAAGGCTCAACTTTCATCTGAGGTTTTGAAACTATGCAGTCTTGACATGCTCCATATGAAACTGCCTAAGTATGGTTATTTAATCTCCTTTTGTAGACTTTTTAAGAACTCACAACCATATTTCTATCATAAAAAAAAAATACAGCCCTGTGTATTCCATGTATTCACAGTGAAGCTGAATTTCCTGTGAATGAGATTTCAGCAATGCCGGTGGGCATGCTTTTTTGAGGTGACATGATCAAATTGTGTGTATGTGTGTATGTGCATGTTTAAAATGCTGTCTATACATCTTGTATTCATTATTACAGTAGACATTTTATAACTCAAGCAAGTTTGGGAAACACCAATTTGTTCTCAAAGTTATTATCAACAGATGTTTTATTATTTCGATCAGAGAAGGCAAGTCAGTTAAAAGACCTGCTCTATGTGGGGCAACCAACATAAAATAATCTGAAAGAATGTTTCCACCATATGGTTTAGTCTGCATGTGGCTATAAATTGTACATTATGGATGTGAACTGGGTTAATATTCAATTTCCTTTCTCAGGATTCCAAGAATGATACACAGCCTTCTAAGACTAATTCATTAATTCAATAACCCTGAGATTTAAAAGGTAACTGATTTCACAGTCAGTGCTGCCTTCACTAAATGTCATTATTCTTCCTTCCCTACTGAGCACAAATGTAGACACAATGTTCAAGTTGAGAAACATCCCTTTGGAAACCAGAGGCCAGAACCTCGCATCAGCTGTTCAAATGCCAGCCTCTCCAAAGGGAAAATCAGCATGCCATGTGAGACAACGCAGTCAGCCTTGACAATGGGTGGAGAGACATTGAAATTACAGAGCAAGAGGTTCTTTGTGAAATTTCAGAACTGAACAAGTCTCCAGCTCAGACTCAACCCCTTTCTAGCTGTGCAAGCTTGGGACACATCACTTTTTCACTCACTGCCTCAGTTTGCAAGACAGAATGACGATAATTACTTCAGAGTTGCTGCAAGAAAGATTACATTAGGTAATACAATAAATCAACTGAATCACATAGGTCAGATTTCCAAAATATTTTCCCATATGTTTGAAAAAGAAATCCCCTTCTTATTTAGAAGAACAGTCAAATTTGAGTGATGCATAGGTTGTCCAGGCAAAGCAGTTTACTGCATTTCACCTGCACCTTCAAGTGTTGGCACCGGAGTTGATCCATTCACTTAAGAGCATCTTTGTAGGCACTGCCAAACATGACAGACGGCTCTGAAAAGCTGTGTTGTAATTTCTGTCACAACAGCCTGGGCTGAAGACAGACTGGCCCTAAAGTAACATGCTTGAAGACAAGATAGTGAAATAATACTGACATGAGTTTAATTTTGTAGCAGTAAAAAACAGCGCTCGAAAACTACTTGGCCACGTGTGTTTTATCATTGAATGCAGACATAGACAAACATACCAGCAAATAAGAAACATTCATTTTAATAAGTGACCAGTGTAAAGGCCTGGGTTTACATTTTACCACAGTAAAGTGGGTACGAAAGAGCATTTTTTCTTTTTTTCAGGCTTACATACAGCATAAAATAAGCTTATAAAATAAGATGTCAAGTCTGGTCAGCAACTCCATGGTAACAGATCTCCCTGAAGTAATGACTCTTATTCACATGTCTATCTCCCTTACCACCTCCTAAGCTCTCTGAGGGCAGGGACTGACTCATTTACTACTGATTTACAGGATCTAATGCATGTGTTGCCGAAGAGATACTCAATTAATACTTGTTGAGTGAACAAAGCATGAATTCCAGGTATCACAGTCAATGTGTATTAGTAGAATGAAAGAAAATTTTAGGAGGCAAAGTAATAATTAGAAGCATTTCCAGAGGAAGAAGACTGTGTGGGAAATAATCAAAGACATGGAGTAGTAGTGGTAGTTCTCCAGGGATGAAGTGGATGTTGCTTTCTTGCTTTTTTGGGCTAAAATTCAAGGCCTATCACATGAAGAGAACTGGGCCAGTAATAACAATTACTAGCTCTTATAAGGTACTTAATAGGGCCAGGTACTGTTTTAAGTACTTCATTTTATATTTATGAACACATTTAGTCTTCACAACCACCCTATGAGGAAGATATGATCCTTATTTCACAGACAAGGATACTGAGGCACAGACAGACTCAGTGACTTGCTCACATTCACAAAGTATTTAAAGCCTCAGTTTGACCTCAGCCTAAATGGCTGTAAAGTCCACACTTGAAATACTTTGCTATGTTTGTAAAAAAGAGTTTGGCAGAAATTACTAGAAGAGAATTCAAAGCAATGGACAAAATACCTTTCACACAGCCATGTTCAAAATTTAAGAGAGTTAAAGGGTTTTCCCACTTACTAGGGGTACAAGATAATAACTTGATACTTAGAAGTGCTTCTTATGAACCTAAACATTTGTAACAGTTGCTTTTAAAAAAAGTTTAAATGATGTGGGATGATTTAACATCTAATTCGACATGAAAGAAAGTTTTCTTCTGATTTCAGCTTAGTTTGAGAAATCAATGACCACATTTTGATATTTTTAGTTTGTTTTACCTCAATAGGACAATTTGGATTTTTTTTGCTATTAAAATAAAACCAGAAACAGAACAGCAAGAGACAGAAAAAAAAGAGCAAAGCTGGAAGTTAAAGATGTGATTTAAACCAGCCTTTGCTCATAATGCGTGACCTTGGAAAACCCATGTCAACATTTTCTGGGCCTTTGTTTCGTCTTTTCAAATTTTCTTTTCCTAAATCTCAGGGGAATCTGAAGGATGAAATGACATATTTGAAAAATATTTTGAAAATAATGAAGTGATATTAAAGTGTAAGATGTATCATAATGTATATCAATTAAATGAAATAATAGCACTGTACACATAGTAGAACCCTAACAACCTCACCAATTTAGCTTCATAAAATGTGGATATATTTTCAGGAGGAAAGTTCTTAAAACACAATTGGAATACTGCTTTGAACTGGATTTCTTGAATTAGAAGAATTCTAAATTTTCAAGATGTGATATCATTTATGTAGTTGTTTTGCCCAAGTTAGGGTAGCCCTGCTGAGTCTTGAGTAAAGTTTAAGCAAATGGAGGGGGTATGCTTTGTTTCTCAAACATTAAGAAGTAATCCTGCAGAGAAAGAAATGCATCTCCATCCACTTACGACTGATTTTGTCTTTAACAAAATTTTTTTTTTAAGTACTGCACCTTCGGCATATGGAAGTTCCCAGGCTAGGGGTCAAATCAGAGCTGCAGCTCCCGCCCTATGCCACAGCCACAGCCATGTGGGATCTGAGCCTTGTCTGTGACCTACAGCTCACCTCACCACAATGCCAGATCCTTAACCCACTGGGCCTGGGCAAGGCCAGGGATCCCACCTGTATCGTTATGGATACAAGTAGGATTTGTTTGCACTAAGCCACAGAGGGAACTCCTTTGGTCTTTTTCTTGCAGCTGCTTTCAGCCTTCCAATGCTAACTGAAGACATTTTGCCACCTGGCTTAGTGTTTACTTTTGATCAGTGTGTAAGCCTTAAAGGCATTCTTAATATCTCATGGATGGTGGGAGAATCAATATTTTACTCTTAAAGTCTTGCATATTTTTCATCCTACTGATGGCACCACATAGCATTTGAAGACGGCTCTGCCATACGCCAGTTTTGTGATCATGGACAAACGCTACTTTGACTTACAGGGAAGTTTGCTTCCCTGTAAAGAGAGGTTCTAAAATTTATGTGATAGACTAAATGTTAAGATTTGAGATAATCACAGTACAGTAATACATGAAGCTAAAATTTCAGTAAATGATAGTGATACACTTAGTGTGGCACCAGCACTAGAAAGAGCATGAGTATAGGCTCCAGCTTAAAAGATTCTATCTTTCTATCTTTCTATCTACCCATCCATCCACCCATCTATCCATCCATCCATCTACAAACACATGCAAATACAAATACATTAAAGAAATATATATTATAAAGTGTATTATATAAAATGTGTAGAAAGTTTATACATGTTTGTGCATGTGTATATACTTTGTTTTAGTGATTAAAAATAGGCAGGTGTAAAATGACAAATGAAAAGGATCTTAGCCTCCAAGGGCCTCAAAATTTATGTAGGAAGTAGACACAGTATGAACACAGATGACAATGAGAAAGCCTGAGGTGATGAAAAAGATGGATAAGCTAACCATGACAGGGGAATTTAACAAAGCTTTTCAGAGGAGGTAACACATGATCTGCTTTTTTTTTGTTTTTTTCTTTTTTGGCTGTCCCATGGCAAATGGAATTCCAAGGCCAGGGATCAGATCCAAGCCACAGTGGTACCCTAAGCCGCAACAGTGGCAATGCTGGATCCTTAACCTGCTGTGTCAGGCCAGGGATCAAACCTGCATCCCAGCACTCCCAAGATGTCACCAATCCTGTTGCACCACAGCAGGAACTCCTGATTTGGGTTTTGAGTAAGAACTTAGGCAAAAATAGTAAGGGTACGAAGAACAATTTTAGGAGTTGTTAATCCTGAATTAAATGCAAGGTGACATTCTTTTCAATGAATAAATGTGCTTCAATTTATGCTGAGTTTATACAGACCAAACATTTATAAACCTTAAAACTAGGGAGTGCATCATGGAGGTTATGATGTCTATGAATATTTTCATCTTATGTGCATGTCTTTTCTCCAAAGGATTGATAATTTGAAAGTATGAAAATGCATCAAGTGTATAAAAGAATGCATCAAGCTCATTAAGCCAAGTAGACAAAATATAAGCTTTTAAACCCACTAGTTCTAATCATTTCTCAAATACTTGAAATTACTTTCAGTTTTCCTACTATGCATCTCTATTTTGAGATAACTAGTATTTTTTTCTTCTAAATTTTCCCTTTTCCTTTCTCCTCATGAAAGCAGGTATTCGTTGTTGGGGGAGGTAAGGAGAGGAAGAGTCAAGTCACAAGCAGCCTGCAAAGACTTCCCTGCTTTTGTTTCCAAAAACCTAAGCCTCAGGAGAAATTAAAAGGTTTGGCAGGAAGTAAAAGGGAAAAGAGGAGTCCTTTGCAAAGGGAGTAAGTGTGAGGCTTCCCAAATGTGGGGCGGGGGTGGGGGTGGGGGCGGTTGGGTGGAGAAATATTCCTTGAACTAGAATAAGAAAGGAGAAAGTAATGTTCAGAGATAAATGATTTTGAGGCATGCCCAAGATGTTGGGACCCCTAAACAGTTTATTAAAGATTCTCATGACCCATTTATGTCACTGAGGATTTATTTAGTTGCATGCAACAACCCCCCCTAATTTAAACTGGCTAACACAATAAAGGAGATTGTTCACTTTAACAAAAACTCAGAAGGTGTGCTTCAGAACTAATATGCTTTATGGTCTCAAAATGTCACCAAGACTGTTCTTTCCCCATTTACCTACTCGGTACCATCTAAAATGGTACTTCATTCTAAAGCTGGAATCCTCTTATGGTCATAAAATCGCTCCAAGCCATCTGAGCTACAGGCATGTTGACTTCATGCCTGTGGAAGAAGGTGGGTTTCTATGAGAATTCTAAGCAAGAGTCACAGAATCCACTCCAATTGAACTGGATTAGGTTGTATATCCACCACTGATGAAGGCTAGGGGCTCAAGGGCTTAAGGACCTGCCCCTTGAACTCAGAGTTACTTTAGCTTCCATCAAAGCACATGTATTGTGGAGATGAAGGCAAGCATCGGAACTAAAATCTGGGCACATTTAGCAAAAGGGAAGGGATGAAAAGAATGAAGTGGGAGATAACGGCCGAGGTCCGCTACCTCGTCAGAGTGCAGCAGAAGCTGACAGACTAGAAGGGACAACTCGGAAAGCGACAATGGGTGTTGCAGCTGTTACCTGTGAGGAAACATGACCAAATGATGTGTAGAGTGTCTCATCACTGTATGAGGATGTAGAACGATGGGATAATTCTGGAGCTGGTTGAAGTGTTTAGGAAGAAAAAAGCACTAAGAATGGCTGAGTTTACATCTGCTGCTAGCCTGACAGCTGAACTACAGGAAGAGAGAGCTACATCAGTTAGAGTTTGTTCAGTTGCAAGTAACAGAATTCCTAGTTTTTACCAGTCCTTAAAAATCAAGTCTTTACTGACTCAGGTACGATTGCTGGGCTCCCGCCCTATATTGCTCCTTGGGTCTTTGCTTTCCAATAGTCTCAGAATCTGAGGGCCTCCATCATGATTCTGAAGGCTCAGGGCATCCTGGAGTTAGGTTTCCTTGCTAAACCTCCTTAACCATCCATACCTTGTTAATACAGGTCAGGAAAAATAGATTTACTCTGATTAGAAAACTCAATTAGGAGCAATAGAACTTTGTCATTTCTGTCCAAGTCTTTCCATTGTAGATTGTGTCTAAAAGATGTTAGTTTTAGAAATCCTATTAAAAGAGCATTAGATGTGCTTGTAATAATCAAGAGCCATGTTGAAAAAAGACAGGCTAATGATAAAACAGTTGTTGGAGCTCCCACTGTTGCTCAACAGATTAAGAACCTGACATAGTGTCCCTGAGGATGCAGGTTTGGTCCCTGGCCTCACTCAGTGGGTTAAGGATATGGCGTTGTCACAAGCTGAGGCACAGGTAGCAGATGCAGCTAGGATCATGCATTGCTGTGGCTGTGGTGTGGGCTGGAAGCTGCAGCTCTGATTGGATCCCCAGCCTGGAACTTCCATATGCTGCAGCTGCAGCTGTTAAAAAAATAAAACAAGTGGTTTGCATAAGAAAATATATTGGCCAGTTTAGATGATGGGAGGGCACTAAGGCTCAGACTAATGAACTGGGAGAGAATACTTGTTAATACTTCAGTGACAGAGGGTTTGTAGGGTGAAAGAAGGGAGATAATTCAGCTGGAAGCTATAAAGATAAATGGAGAAGGTTGGAGTCAGCAGCTGAATTTCAGCGAAATGCATTTTGTGCCGATTCATCTAAATCAGGCCTTTGAGGTATGTTTACCAGGCCCTCCTCAATCCTGAGACTTTGATGCTTACATCTAAAGAAAAGTTAGATTAATGACCCCCCGAGTGTCTCTAAACTATATTTCTAACAGTCAATTTTTTTCTGACAGCTGAGGCCAACAGTTAACACTGCAAAGCACCTTCCACACATATGAAAACTTGCTGGTTTCCAAATCAGAAAAGTTGCTAGACAGTAGAAACCTAAATCCATAGACCTGTCACTAGGCATTATCTTTACCTGACACTTTTTAAAAAAATTTTATTGTTCATTTATTTCTGGATGTGGGAACACAGTAATGGGTTACTTTAAAAGCAATGGTATGTGTAAGCTTTGGGGCATTAAGGTTTATTGCAACCTGCCAATGCTATTCTCTACCGGACAGCTTTGCTTTATGACCTTACCTTGGTGGTGAGAGAAATGACTAGAATTTAGAGAAGATAAATCTAAGCAAGGTGACATTTATGTTAAGAAGAGGCTGTGGCAGCATGAGCCTAGGGCATGACCTACTCAACTGCTTCTACACAGTGATAGCTAAAATGCAGATTTGTGTTAAGTCCATTCGCTGGCAAGTTATAGATACTGGATTTGAACCAGTCTGGCTAAGAAAAATTTGAGGGAAAGTCTCAAACCATTGGAAAGAGAGTGGTTATCTGTTTGGGTCTTTAGGACAGATATAACATAGACATTGAATGCTGCCAGTTGTCTTTCTCTCCTTCTCTTATTTACCTTCTGTCCTTGGCTCACTCTGCAGGAAGCCTCATTTTCTCAGATGAGCTTACTCCACAAAGCAGTGTTGGAGACCACTGAACCGCTGAACTCTGCAGAAGGCAAATATCTGTGGACACAGGGCTCTAAAGTACAGGGTCTCCTTCAAAGACAAGATATTCATGTTATCCCATAAACAACTGCACTAGTCCTAAGGGTACTGACTTTGATATCACTGAGAAGATAACCTTGTCATTGCCTATGCTTGTTCTTACCCACTAATCTCATCACCTTTCTTTATCCCATTAATACTAATCTCATCACCTTCCCCACTAATCTCATCACCTTCCTTAATAAAAGTCATGTGGGCTAAAGCATAAGCCCTTCAGAACAGAGTGCCTCCTGGTCTCCCACTTTCTAAATGTAAAGTAGTCTTGTGTGTTTTGTTATACCGCACTGTCCCAGCCTGGCAGAGTGGCACCCAACCTGGAGCTGGAAGAGAAGGTCTGCCATGAGCTGAGAAAAAAGGAAGGTCTGCCACAAGCAGAAAAGAGTGAAACCACAGACAGCGGAGAAGGTAGCTTTGCACTCAACAGAGTCACGACCTGAGTAGGCAAGTAGAAACTTTAAACCAGGATAACAATGGGGCAGAATCAATCACAGGAAACTAAACATTATATTCAATTGTTTAAATCTATGTTGAGACAGTAAGAGTCTGAGATAGAGGAACTGTCAGAAGCCATGATCTAATATAACCCTTGGTTTCCAGGCCAGGGTACTGTGGACCCAGAATGTTGGGATCTCATAGGAGAAAATTTATACCATGCCCATCAGTCTGGGGCCTGTCTTTCTGTTTCTTATTTTTCTACATGGGAATCTATCATTCCAGCCTTTTGTTATGTGGGATTCATATATATATATATATATATGAATATATATATATACATACCGGGGTCTAGTAAGACATGCTTTGGAAAACTTGTGGGCCATAAAGAAAAATCTATGCCTTCTGCTCCCCCTCAGACTGATCCCTTTCTTGATGAGAGTTTAAATAAGTCCTTAGCTGTGGAGGCAACACTAACTCCCCTTCAATCAGCCCTAAAATCTGCTAGTCTAGAGGATCGAACCTAAAACTATTGCCCCTGATCCTCAAGTCCCAGGATAAAATATCCATGCGCACAACCCTTTTGATTTTAAAGCTCTTAAAGCTCTTTGGGAGAGTGTAATACAGAATGGAGTTACAGCTCTCTTTACTATGAGCATGGTAGAAAGCATGGGGACACTTCAGCTTCCCCCATGGGCTTGGCATATGATAGCCAAAGCCACCCTAGATGGTAGAGACTATTTAATTTGGAAGTCTAGCCTTTCAGATTTTTGTCAGGAACAGGCTTGCTTAAAACGAAAAGACAATGCTCCAATTCAACATACTTTTGAAATGTTGGTTGGGACAGGCCCTTTTCTTGACTCAGCAAAACAACTGACTTAAGATCCTGAGCGGGGCTGCCTGAAGAGCATGGATGACAATTCCTGAGAGAGGAAATCCACAAGGATCTTTTGTACAATGCCTTCAAGGCCCTACAGAACCTTACCCACAGTGTGTGGACTGCCCTAACTCCAGCAGTATGTTGCCAAGTAGCACATTCTCAGGCCACAGATATTTTAATTGGCATATGAAAATGCAAATGAAGACTGTAAGAGGGCAATGGCCTCCTAAGAAGTTCAGGAGGCATTTTTGATTTTATTAAGATGTGTCAAGATGTAGGGAGTACAGGTTATGCTCAAGCAATGCTTGCTGCAGCACTGAAAGGAACTTAGCAGCTCAGGAAAGAGATGTTTTAATTGTGGAAAAGAAGGACATTTTCGGAAAGAATGTAGAGCTCAATTAACAGGGAAATCATCCCTAGCAACAGGATCATCTCCAGGACCTAAGTATAACCCTGGTTTATGTTCTCCATGTCAGAAAGGAAATCACTGGGCTAATCAATGTTGGTCTCAGTTTCACCAAATCGGCACTCTATTAACGACTATGAGCAACTTCGGTGTCTGGAAATGGGAACAGGAATCGGGAATCAGGGCCTAGCCCCAGCCCCATCAACCAATGAGGGCATCTGTGACTCAAACAGATCTTAAGATAGGAAAGAGTTGCCAGAAAGAAAGGGGATCATCAGGATTTGGAAGTTCAGGGACCTCTCAGGTCTTTTGGACTCAGGAAGTCACAACTGAATGTCCACAAATGACTATTAAGGTTAATGGAAAAAATATAAGGGGATTAACAGACACTGGAGCCAATGTTTCTATTACTTGTTATAGTGATTGGCCTCCCTGCATGGCCTTTAATTACCCTGACCCACTCCCATTAGGAGTTCCCACTATAGTTCAAAGTCAGCAGACCTTTCCCAGGTGGACCAAAAGGAAAAACTGGGTTATTTGAAACCTTATGTTGCTGATATCCCATCACTTTGTGGGGAAGAGATCTTCTGTCTGCCATGAGACTTAAATGAACAACTAAGGATGTCTGTTGTGGCATTCTAATGATTCTTCCCCTGGATGGAAACTAATGAAAAAATTAGGAAATCAAAACCAAACAGGCTTGGGAAAAAACAAAGTGTAAAAGAACTTATAAACTTGACCATTAAGCTTGATTAACATGGGATAGTGTTTGATAAGGATTTTTTAATAGGGACCATTAAAAATTCTCTGCTAGCCCATGCAGATGCTATACAATGGATTAATGATGATGCAATTTGAGTAGATCAATGGCCCCTAACTCAGGAGAAGCTGACTAAAATACATGAGCTAATAGCTCAGCAATTGCAAGCAGGATCTATTGAGGAAACTAACAGTCCATGGTATACTCCTATTTTTATCATTCCTAAAAAATCAGGTAAATGGAGACTATTACATGATTTAAGAGAAATTAATAAAACAATGTATGCTATGGGAGCCTTACAACCAGGCTTGCCTTCTACTGCAATTCCATGAGATTGGGCTTTAATTTTTATAGATTTAAAGGATTGTTTTTTCACCATACCATTAGCCCCTCAAGATAAATGTAGATTTGCTTTCTCTGTTCCTGCTTTAAATAACAAAGCGCCTATGAAACATATCAATCAAATGGAAAGTATTGCCAAAGGGCATGAAAAACAGCCCTACCATGTGCCAAAAATTTGTGGATTGAGCCTTAGCTCCTGTTAGACTTAAATACCCTGAGGCATGTATTATCCATTACTTGGATGATACTCTCCTCTCTGCTCCAGAAGAACAAGTTTTTAACATCTTGCTAGACACTGAAGTATATCTTAATGAAAAGGGGCTTATTATGCCCCAGATAAAATTAAAAAAACCCCTCCATTTCAATATTTAGGAACTTTGATAGAAGGCCATACTATTCCGCCACAGAAAATGCAAATTTGCAGGGACCAATTGAATATATTAAAAGATTTTCAAAAATTATTGGGAGATATTAATTGGCTAAGGCCTTATTTGGGAATTACTACAAATCAATTAACTCATCTTTTAAAAACATTAAAGGGCAATCTTGACCTTACCTCCCCACATACATTGTCTCCAGCAGCCCTCAAAGAATTACAGCTGGTTGAGGAAAAAATAGATGAGGTACAGTTGCAAGTATTGATTATGATAATTCTATTATTCTGATAATTCTATTATTGATAGAATTCTATTATTCTATCATAATAATTCTATTATTCTGATCCTGTTGCCTTCCATAAATTCACCTACAGCAGTTCTAGTTCCAGAAATGCCACAGTCTGGCATTGTCAATGGATCCATCTTTCTAATGAAGAAGTAAAAACAACACCACTTTATGTGGACCTCATAGTTAAGATTATTATCCAAGGCAGATGCCATCTTAAAACAACTGGTTGGAGCAGATCCAAATGTTAAACATGTCCCTCTAGACAAATTGATGAGAGAAACATTACTCCAAACCTCACTGCCATGGTGGACTGCCTTAGCTGGATATACAGGGGAACTTGATAATCATCCACCCAAAAATAAACTTATAGAATTCCTACAAGAGACCTCTTTTATATTTCCAAAAGTCACCAGATCACAGCCTATTGCTAAAGCTCTTACTTATTTTACAGATGGATCTTCAAAAGCTAAAGCTGGTATTCAAAGTCTAAATATGACTAAAATTATACAAACTTCTTACACTTCCGCTCAAAAAGCAGACCTAATGGCTGTTCAACAAGTCTTAAAAAATAATCTCATATCCGTGTAATATTGTTTCAGATTCTCAATATGTGGTAACAATTAGTACAAAAACTAGAAACAGCAAACTTGAAAGAACTAAATGATGAAGAGTTATTCCACCTGTTTTTTTTGCACACAAATTATGAGACAGAGGACATCACCATGTTTTATTACCCCATATACGTTCTCATACTTCTTTACCAGGTCCTTTACATGATGGTAATCAAAAGGTGGACCAGCTTATCATTTCTGTTTTTGAAACTGCTCATGCTTCACATGCACTTCTCCATCACCCTGCAGCAATGCTGCATAGAGTTTAGTCTGTCTCGTGCTGTTGCCCAAGATATTATTAAATCCTGTCCATCGTGTCAAAGCTTAGCCCAAGTGTCTACCAATGACGGAGTCAATCCTAGAGGACTAAAGAGCAATCAACTATGGCAAATAGATGTTACTCATGTTAATAATTTTGGTCATTTAAAATTTGTTCATGCTACTGTTGACACATGCCTGTCAGCTCAGGTAGGTGAGACTTTTCAACATGTCAAAAACCATTATTTGGAAGCTTTTGCTGTTCTGGGCCTTCCACAACATATTAAAACTGATACTGGTCCTGCTTATGCTAGTAAGGCTTTTGCTGAATTTTGTCAAATTTGGGGTATTGTACATGTCACTGGCATCCCTTATAATCCCCAAGGACAAGCTATAGAAGAACATGCAGATCATAAATTGAAACTCCAACTTAAAAAACAAAAGGGGGAACAGGAAGGCTCCTACTGCACAAGATTATTAAGATACGCTTTGCTTACTTTAAATTTTTTCACCTGTAATGAACGAGGAATAACACCAATGGAACAGCACAATGGCCAGAGTATTCCTGGTACCTCCCCATTAGCATACTGGAAAACACCTGAGGAAAATATATGGCAAGGCCCTGATCCTTTAATAACTTGGGGAAGACTTTATGCTTTTGTCTTTCCAGAAACAGCAGCTACAGCCTTTTGGATTCCTGGCAAGTGTGTGAAACAGTGGCACGGAGGAAGACCAACTGACATGTGACTTCGGATGAATGACACTGGGAGTCTGGGGTCGACATAATGCTACATTAGATGTTCTGGCTTTACAAAAGGACACGCCATTCTTGCGGTCCATTTTCTAAGCCAGGCTTCCCCTCACAGATGAAAACTACAAAAATCAGAACAGGGCCCACAACTCCATTCCTGGTCTTACTTGACATGGCCCTTAAGGTCTCAGGGAAGAGGCTTGTTTTACACAGTTGCACCTTATTCATGGCTGAAAATTTGGAATGGGAAATATGAGGTCTTTGTCCTGCTTGTTTATATGTGTCTTTGTGTTGTGTATATATGGCATTGCCAAAATTAATTCATAAGAGAGCTCTACTTAATTGACTTAAAGGATATTAAGCACTTTTTATATAAATTCTCAAAAAAACATAAGTAAACTAATTTTTGGTTCAGGTGACCTGGAAAATATTCAGTATTCAATATTCGTTATTAGATGTTAATAAAGTTAAAATTTGTTGATCTAATATAGACATGTCTTTAGAGTCATCAACATAAGTATAATACTTATTGTACCTAGGTTTGATAAAAGTCAAATGAGATCCTGAGACTTCAATTACCCAACAGAGAAACTAAGGTCATTTAAGACTATTTATCAGTATGTTCGTTGCCATCCTGAGATGGTCTATACAAGAAAGCGCATGCTTTTAGAAACTATAAAATATAGTCCATGGTTGGTTCAAAAAGTAGGAAAAGTTAGCTAGTGCAAAACTTGAATTTGGATTTGGTCTCGCTGTTAAAAGAAGGTTTTCTTAAAATGCTGCTTTTGATAACAGATTATGTGAATTTCTTTGCCTTTAGTTTGTATTTGCCTTTGAAATCCTTTGTTAATTTGGTTGAATAAGTAATGTTAAACAAAAATCTATGATTCTATCTAACCAGGTATTTTTAAAATTTTCCTGGTGTGTATATATATATATATATATATATATATATATTTTTTTTTTACAAACTTCCTAAATATAAATTACAGGGGAAACATTGTCAAATGAAAAGTATGGCACAAAGAATTCATGCCTCATTGTCAGACTTTTGCCATCCTGATGCCCTTGTGGCATGGTAACAGGCTGGTCCTAAACCAGAGAAGTTAAGGTAGGTAAGCAGTAGTTGTGAATGAATCAGTCAGGGCCGTGGGAAATCCAAGATGGCCACTTGGTTCTTCCCAGCTCCCTGGCAAATGCAACAATGACAAAGAAATAGTTAGAAAATGTGTTTTCCATTTGGGGTAGACTTTCTACAGTCCTAATTTGGCTATATTTGGTAAAAATGAGGGTAATTTTAAAGAAAAAGACTGTTTTGATTCATATTCTAGTTTTGCGTATTGAGATTAGTGCTTACTGTCTAAAACTCACCTCCCAAGTAGTTCTTTGCCGCTATGTTACATTATTATAAACTTGAACTGAGTTATTAAGAAAAATAATCTAAGTGTGTTTCTGAAGCTGATTGCCGTAATCTGTCTCTGGGCAAATATCAGATGTCCCATGATAACCAGGGGAATATATATGTACTCTGGAAAAATATCATTGAAAGGGTTGTCTCCGGCCTAGATAAAAGGTTTCTTACTAGGAATTGTTAAGTGCTGTATGCACAAAGAAAGTGAAGAAAATTAACTCTCAAGTTTATATTTCTCACTAAAGAAGGGCCTCTACATTCTCTTTACAGAGAGAATTACCAACTTCTAAATCACCCTAAAACAAAGCCCTAACAAGAAAAATACCAATGCATGGACAAAAAGAAGACAACATCAGAAGTAGTCCACTATCCCAAGACTGTCACACCTGACTCGTATGGTTATTTGTTTCACTTTTGCTTTACCCTGGTAGGTTTCTTCCCTCCAAGGCTCTTATTATTGATGTTACTAGGCGGGATGCCCTCACCTGGTCAGTTAATACCTCCTCTGACCCAGACCATAAATACATTTCCATCTAATGTTAACAGGATGAAAGCTCTTAACTTAAATTTTTGATTATGACTTTACTAACACTGCTATCTATATTATTTTTATTAACTTCACAAAATTGCTATTTCTTGCATTGCCGAATTTGTACCTGAGTCTCTGATAAAATGGTATATGGTTCCATATGAGGTCAGTGATCTCTAGATATGGGAAAATGCAACAAGAGGGAATATTTTCCTGGACCATAACAGACGAAGAAGATAGGTGGTCCAGAGACTTTTGGCTACTGTTAATAAGGTCTAGTCCAATTACAGTACATTGAGTTGCCTATCAGCAAAATCTTTGCCAGATCTAGGAATATTCATTCCTAGCACCATGGGACAAAATGGTCATGATATGCCTCCCAAAACTATGGTTGAGTTTATGACCATGGGGGAGCACTGTGAACTGAAGTTTGGCACTTGTCATCAGCCTCTACATGGAGTAAAGCATGAGCCACTGCAGCTGCGGACCCACGGCACCCCCTGAGCAGAACTCAGCATTGGAGACCAGGAGTGAGGCCCTCTGTGCTCTGGGAACACTGACAGAACAGACCTTCAGATAGTTAAGATTTTAAGTAAGGAATTTTATGGGCCCAAATTCTTGCATCTTCTCATATCTAGAAAAACAGGAGTCATTAACAGTGGTATCTGCATTGGCCATTAGAGAGAAAAGGCAGAATGGAGCAGCTGTGGGTCAGACATCCAAAGTAATACTAGGAAATATTATGGGAATAATTTTAGGCAAGTCTCTGTATTGCTGAGAACTTAAGGTTTCTGTGCCCTGTCAGACTTGATGCCACCAGCTGTTCTCAAAGCAGCATCAGCTGGCAGCTGCAACCTTACATTTTCAAGGTCTTCTCTTATAACAACAGAAAGGAGACAACATGTATAAGGACCAATAGTTCCTGTTATTTATGTCTTAATACAACATCAAACAAAACCTACTTAGATAAAACTACACTCCTCCTTCGATAGTACCAGTATCAGCCTAAATTCCAAGCCTCTGTTTAATCTTATTTCTCTTTTCTTCCCCCATCCTCTATAGTGGGAGTCTACCATGTCCAGCCACCCAGTAATTGTCACCCCCTAACCAGCAGGAAGTAGCTATAGAAGAGAGGACCATTGCCCCATCCCATATAACAAAGGGCTGGAATGACAGGTTCCCAGGAGGATAGAGACAGACCCCACCCCCTGAATGGGGCTGTTCACCTCAGAGACCTGCTGTGGACATGGTCTGCAGAATCGGACTGATCTTCAGAAAGCTAATGAACACCCTGTAATCAAAATTTACTATGACTGTTCATATGCAGCAAATAAATTAAAAAGGGGGAGATTTTGGAGACCACTGGACAGCCTCATATCTCATAGCTATGCTACACAGAATGCATCAGCTCTCCATCTCTCAAACTCCAGTGTGAAAAATCCTAAGGGGTCCTCTTACTGACTCGGTTTGGCTCAGGTGTCAGCCTCTAAATTGTACATCAAATCCCTAAGAAAGGTTTCAAAAATAGAGATTTCCCATGTTCCACACTCCCAAGGTTCTGATTCATTTGGTATAGGGCATGGCTCAAGAATCTGCATTATTATTATTTTACTAGTTTACCCAGTAGTTCCAATGAGAAGATCTAGAGGAATAAACTGTGTGAACATGATGTTATGATTGGCAGCTCTCCTCAGAATGACCTGGATGGAAGGGGGAGACGGGCAGTTCCCCCAACAGAGGATGTTCCTCTTGCCGGTTTTAAGGAGCAGACAAAAAGAATAGCTGCTCACTGTATCGTATGTAGAGTTTGGGAATGCAAGATCATTAGAATATTTTAAGGAGGTGTTAGAGCATCTGGAGAAAATTTCATAGCCTAAACTCTGTTTGTCTAGTCTGAAGCTAAATTCCTGTGAGCTAATAAAGAAGGAAGCTAGAAGCTACAAATAGTATGAGGTTATTCTAGAGGAAGCTATGGCTGAAAACTCAAAGCAGACTCCATTTATGTACTTAACATGATTTAAAAATGCCTGGATAATTAAGAAGCTTATCATTTACCATAAATATAGTATCTCTCTCTCTCTAATACACACACCACCCAGAGGAAAGCAGAAGCATACATTTGCCACTTGACCCAGTCCTAGAATCACAGCCTGAAGTTGTATGAACAGTGACAGCTTCCAGAAAAATGAAACTTAGATAAGTGTGTATGCATACACTTTATAGTAATTAATAATATTGAGCATCTATGCTGTTATAGGAACTATTTCAGGAATTTTATGTTTTCTATTTTTCACAACAATGCTATAAGATAGATATTAGCATTACATTCATCATGAAGAAAACTGAAGCTTAATAGGTAGGGAACTTGTTCAAGGTTACACAGGAAGTGGCTGATTCTGGATTCAAAATAAGGTCTGCATTCAGAGATTGTGCTTCTTTTTGCTGCTTAGGTTGATCTACTTTTGTGCCATAAATCTTGCAATACCTTCTGCAAAACCAATAAAACTTTGATCAAAATTCACATATATTTGTATGTCTAAACACTAGATGGTACCTATTTTTTTAAATATACATATGTGTGCATATATTTCAAACACATAAAACTATACACTGGTAATTGGAAATATGTATATTTTGAAGTTTAAGAAAACTATCTAGAATTAACAATTATTTAAATAAAATAGCTGACTATCTGAATCCCCATCAAATATCTTTGGGATTCTGGTCTTTCATTCCTGTTACTATTAATTTGACATAGCTAAAGAGATCCAGAAAAAACTAGAAATTTAGAAACCCAAAGCCTCTACATTACTTGAAGCAACAGACCCTTAGTTCTACTTGAATTTAGGAATTTTCACTTTCATGAAAACTCAGTAACTTGAGATTAATAAATTTGGCCTAAGTGATTCAGACATTCAATAAATTTCTAATTAATATGATACTTGGATGAATCTGGAGCGTCCACCAATAGACAACTTTTTACCTGCAGTTCACAAATACTATTTAAAAAATCCCCATATTACCCAACTTATACTTGAAACTCAGTTCATCTATAGGTATTTGCAGGGTGCGATAAATCAGTCACTCTTCTCTTCCCTATAAATCTGTTTGTGTTGGCCTGGGTCAAATAATAAGTAACAAAAGTCAATGATTTATATTTGGGAAGATGGCTCAGTTCTTCAATTTTTTTTTTTTAATTGCAAAAGAATATCCCTGACTCGTCAGACAGAACATTCAAATGGTGTCACATGGCCATACATTCTGCAGCTGTCAGGAAAGCACTCCAAATGCTCTTTTTAAAATTTTTTTGGAGGCTGGAATAGGGGTCGGCAGATGGTCAGATAGTCACTTCAACATCTCTGCTAAATTGCAGTCATGCATGCGGGTCAGGGTTATGAAGGCATGATGAATCTATTATCCACGCCAGGTCAACTAGCTTCTCTTGCTACAAATCATACTAGGGGCACACAACCTATTAACTTCATACATGGATAATAGATAAATCATTCAAAAGCATTGATTTTATACTGAGCCACCTTTATTAATGTCACAAGAGCCGAGGGTGTCAGAAAGGCTTGAAATATCACAGGTGTCCATTGCTGAGAGGCCCAGATTGTGTTAATGAAAGGAATGTGTTGGATTACTGTCTAGGCATCTTTGACTTCTTTGCTCTCTCTGGCATTTTCCCATCCCATGAAACATCAGAATCTGTTCTTCTAACATTCTTAACATATTTTGAATCATTTCCTCCATCACCATTGGCAAAATCCAGCCATCAATTATGTCTTAAATGGCATACCTGCATCATACCCTGGATCCTAAGAAATGTACACCCAATATTGTAGCTAGGGTGATCTTTTAAAAACACAGATATTATTATGTCACCTTTTTTTTTTCTGCTTAAAATTATCCAAAGGCTCTCCTCTGCCTTCAAGATAAAATTCAAATTCCTCCATATGTTATCCAAGCCACCAAGTTCCAGACCCTCTCTCTCTCTCCAGCCTGGTCTCTCTCTCTCTCTCTCTGCATCCTACTTCATAACTTGAGATGCAGTCATTCTGAACTCCTGGCCATGGACCTGGGAACACGTCAACTTGTTATTTCCTGAGAGGCCCTGAGAGGACTGTGCCTAGTGCCTTTGTCTAGTAAATCTTAGACACCTATATTTATGGAAGACATTTGTAGGATTCGCCTTATGTGGCAAGCGGTCAATGTACTGACCAATGCTGCTGGGGAAGAGGGGTCATCAGCTTGTCCGCAAGCTGTCTAGTGCCTTTCCCCTCTCTTTTTACATCATCATAGTAATATAAAACATATTATAATGAAATTCCTTCCATCAAGGAACTTGCAGTTCAGTGGAAAAGATATTTTATTCATGATTTAGTGTGAGAAATTTTCTACTTGTGTTAATTTCTAAAGAGGCAGCTTTCTGCAAAGGGAAGACGAGAAAGGTCTCTTGGAGGAAAAAATACTTGAGCTTAATTATGACAGCAGTTTCCTTAGAAGCAACGAGATTAGGTTTTTGTGTCTGTTGGGCATAGGGCTGAATTCTAGTTCCATCTTTTACTAACATCATGACTTTTGACAAGTGACTTAATTTCTGAGATTAATGGACTAATGTAAATGCTTTTAAATTATGAATATGCCCTAATGTGTAAAATGAAGTCAGCACCATCCACCTCATGGGGATGTTACTAAATGTGGTTAGTTTCCTGCTGTATTAAAAGTTACAGAGATTAAATGTAGAAAAAGTGTAAGCTGCAAACACATATAGCAAAGACCACACCTTCTTCATCATAAGATAACTGACACCTGACAAACTGGGAGGGAAAAAAAAAGGAAAGCTGGTACCAAAGGAATTCTTGTTAGATTAAGGTAAATTGTTCATTGAGACTTGGGTGCTAGGTTTCAAACTTCCTCAATGAGCCTCATCAACAAACCTTGTGAGAACTACCCAATTAGCATAAAATAAATGTTAAGGAGAATAATGATACATGTATGCTACCCCGAACCTTTATATTAATTCATTTAATAATCATAAGAGCCCTAGGGGGTGATTACAAACACTTTAGCCTCATTATCAGATGTGGAAACTCAGGCACAGAAAGGTTAAGGATTCAGCTCAAAGCAACTTGACCAGCAAGTGACAGAGCCAGGAGTCAAATGCAGGCCATGTGTCTCAACTTCACTGCACTTACAGTGGCAGAACACAGACATAACCCAATCATCTACCAACTATTCACTGAAATCACACTGCATTCCAGATACTGTTCTAGGCAAACTGGATATAGAGGAGACCATATATTTATACATAGTAAATATTTAGGGAGGAGACAGAGGTTAACAAAGTAAACAATAAATAAGAACTATAAATTTCAGATATGAATAAGTGCAGTTAAAAAACCATAAATCTATGAAAAGGAGAAAATGTGACTGGGAAAGCTGGTAGTAATTTCAGTGGAGTACAAAAGAGAGATTTTTCCAAGAGACAGTTGAGCAGATATTTAAATGATGAAATGAGCAAACCATATAAAGATTTTCCCAGGCATATAGAATACCACATGCAAAGGTCTAGAGGTGGGAAAAGCTTGGCATTTGAGGAATGGTGACAAAGACAGTGTGGCTGGAGATAAATGTCCTGGGAGTTGATATTGATTTGGACCAGGATTCAGCAGAGCAGGTGGTAAGATGTGACTAATTTTGAAATATATTTTTATGGTAGCACCAGGAGGACTTGTTCTGGACGCCAAGTGAAAAAAGAGGAATTATACAAGACTCCTAGATTTTGGGGGGGCTTGAATGATAAGGAATATGATAGATCTAATTAGTTAAGATGAGGGTAGAAGCAGCATTGGCCCTGAGGGTAGGGAATACAGGGAAATCATGAATTCTTTCAGGGATATACTAAGTTTAGAAGACCTTCTTAATGTTCAGGAGAGATGCCAACTGGGCAGCTACCTGTGCATATGTGAAATGTGAGAGAAAGGTCCTGACTTCAGATTTGAAGATCATCAGTAGATAACTGGTATTTAAAGCCATGAGTCTGATGGGGTCACCTAGGGAATGAGAGACTAAGAAGAAGTCTGGGTGCACTCACTGGGTTTCTGGAGTGTTTCAACATTTAGAAGAGGAGCCGGCAAGGAAACAGAAAGGGCACTGATGCTATGGTAAATAAACAGGAGAGTATTTTGTTCTAGAAGCCGAGAAATTAACATCTCTGAGGAAGGAGGTAGAGACAGCTGCATCAAATACTGCTGAGAAGTCACTTACCTCATCTCAGGATGGAGAACTAATACCATGCTAGTATTAAGCAAGAGGAACCTGCTGTGACTTTGATAGGGATGGTTTTAGGACTACTGTGGAGATGAAAACATGAAATAGGTTAAAATACGAAAATGAGGTACTAAAGTGGAGTTAGTGAAAATAGACAATTTCCCTAGATTTTTGGTTAAGCAAAATAGAACGAGGCAATAATGGGTGGGGGATATTGAGTCAAGGCACATATTTTAAGATGAGAGGTATGACATCATGTCTATATTAAATTTATCCAGGAAAAATTGAGGGAGAAAACAGATATTGCAGGAGAGAGAGGAGAAAATTGAAAAAGCAAAGGCCTTAAATGGACAAGAGTTTATGGGGTCCAGGTCACAGGTGAAGAGGTGGCCTCGGAAAGAAGCAGGGAAAATCCCTTCATTGTAATGGGGAGGGCACACAAGCGGATCTGGTCATCCAAAAGTAAGGTGGTTTTTGTTTGAGGATGAGGCAGGGAATGTTGGAGATTTGAGGGGAGCAAATGAGATATGAAATTGTTGTCCCCCAGAACAAGAAAATAGTTTTTCTAAAGAAATTTATAAAAACTGTTTGGGTGTTGTGAGGGTTCATTTGAAACCAACGGCGATAAATTTAAAGTGAGCTGACGAGGTGCTTCTCTAGCCAGGCTCAGCTGCCCAGGTGCTGTCATGGAGTTAAGTAGGAAGGTGTAGGTTTAACCAGGGTAGATTAACAAGGGCTGAAATTTTGCTGGATGAACACACACACACACACACACACACACACACACGAGAGAGAGAGAGGAGGAAAGAAGTTGGGCATGCGAAGGAGAACTAAGAGTGATGGACCAGGGAACACATTCTAGAGGAAGAGAAAGAGGAGGGTGTAAAGAAGGGTGAAAACAGGAGGCAAATGGTAGAATCAGTGATTCCAGTTCCCAGTGGAGGTGAAGAATTTTTGGAGTGGATAACCTAGAATAAGTGATCAGGACAGAGAGGAGGTGCTGTTTAGAGAAGATAAGGCTTGACAGAGAAGTTTTGGAGAGGGTGCAGCTAATGGCAAGGATGAGGTTCAGAGTATGAAGGGGAACCCTATGGCAGAGAGTAAGAGAAGGGAGATGACATCCGAGATTATGAAGCAAGTAAGTCTCAAGTCACACACGGGAACTCACAGGTGTCTGACTCAGGGAGAGAATATTCTACCTCATGCAAATGTTAGCTGCTATGTCTGACCTTTAAAGCCAGGTAAGTGGTGTTATTGTTAAGATGTATATATGTGTGGGGTTTAGGGGGAGAGAGGTTGGCCTCAGAAGTGGGAGATCTGTGAAATCAGACAAGGTCCTATGTTTAGAAGGCCCCTGCTGTGGCCATCTTTTAATTCTTACTAGTTTTTAAACAAGGACCCCACATTTTCATTTTGCATTTCATCCCCTAATTTATATAGTCCGTTCCAGAGAAATTGGTGATTTAGAAGAGAAATGTCTTCTCTTTTCTCATTGGGGCTAATTTTCCATAAGCTCCACTTTTCTCCATTTAGCAGGCCATTAAAATTTTATCAAAGTTCATAATGGAAGTTTTAAAGAACTCATCTGTCAAACACTTAACCATTAATGTAAATTTCCTTTTAAAACCACTCACAATAAAAATTAGTCTGAAAGTGAGAAATTCCCTGACTCAGGAAAGTGAACAATCCATAAAATGAAAAGGAAAAATAAATTTCAATGTAGAATCTAGAGTCTGAATTCATGCTTGAATGACAGCTTAGGAAAAATACTTACATTTTTATTTCTTAATATAAATGCATTACATGTTTATTACGGAAGGTGTAGGAAATACATGTAAACAAAAAGAAGTAACTAAAAATTACTCCAAAATCTTTAACATAGAACTTTCTTTGTGCTTATTGGATTCTATTTGAATACCATTTTAAAACTTATTTTTTTAAATTTAATCTAGTTGGATCTTTTGTCCTTGTAATTAAATATTTTTATATGATATTATCATAGTATAGCAATTGTCTGTTATGTGGACATGTAATAATGTATCATTCAACACTTGTCTTTTTCAGTCTTTAAGATTATAAACAATACCAATATAAACATTCTTTGTGGACTTGCATGTTTCTTTAAGTACAATTTCTGGGTCAAGATGTGTGTCCATTTTAAAGTCTTTGCTCTCTATTTCTAAACTGCTCTTTTATGGGTGCTCCAATTTCCAGGCCCACTCAATGGCAGTGAATATTAACATTCTTTTGAAATGTTTTGTCACTTGGGTTGACAAAAACTGTTTCGGACCATTATTCTTTGTCTAACAATAAGGTTGAGCAGCTTTTTCTATGCTACTGGCCTTTTCTTTTTTGATGAATGTCCTGTTAATATCTTTTATCCATTTTCTTTTTTCTAGGTGGTCTTTGGCCTTTATCTTACTGTTCTGTAAAATATTTGTATGTATTATGGTTATGGTACACAGGATTTGCCCAATTTGTCAAAGTCTTGCCAAGGCCTTACCATAGGTGCAAAGCTCTGCAGGGTTGCTATCTTTTCTCTATGGGGGAGATTTTAAAATACATCATTAAAAAAAAAAACAACTAAAAAATGCATGGTAATGGTAGTTATGAAGATGGTACTAAGTGGTAAGGACAGAGACGAAGTGATGGAATGAAAATGAAAATATTTTGTAGTATATCTTAAAATGTATGGCAAAACATTAATAATGAAAACAACAGGAAAAAAAAGTATCATGCAAGTCCAGTGAGTATTTCTGTCTTTCCCATTCATTTTTCCAAATCTTGGAAATACAGTTTACATACTGAATATTCTGGTGATTTGGACTGCTTGTCTTTGCACCCTCCACTGTAAGCTTTTCATTAATAGTCTCATTGTGATCCTGATGGAAAAGTCCAGGGTATAACACACAATTGCATATTTCATAAGACAACCCATTAGGATTCAGAATGTGGAATGCCCAATTGGGATTTTGGATTATTGGATTTTTCTTACCCTCTCCAATGTAATTTCTTCAAACTCATATTCAATTTCTGTCCCATTGACCTGTAAATAGAAAAAAAAAAAAAGAGAGAGAGAGAGAATGATTAGATATATTTTAGGAGGAAAGATTGGCACTTTAAATAACATTGGGGGGTTACATTTCATCCTTCTCTGAATAAACCACACTATATTGATATTTGTGATTGTATGTTTTCATCCAAATGGAATAAAATCCAAGCTTTTCTAAAATATGAGTGAGACTATACCAAAAAAATTTGCTTATTGCATCCCTTAGAATTTTGTGATGTTTTGGGGGAAAGAAAACAATACAAAATACATACTGTGAGTTTAGAGAGAATAAATCATCCAGGATGAATGTTATAGTTACAAGGAAAACATTTCCTAATATCTTAAAAATTTTCCATGAATAGACACTAAAATATGACCCAAAATCAGTGGTAAGGGCAATACAATCATATTCCTTTTTTTTTTTTTTGCCTGTAATATAGCATTAAGAAAGATCATGTCAGATAAGGAATGTCTTCTTTATTGGCTCAAGCTCAAGGTAAAACATCCCTACTATCCTTTTGTTACATTTGCTGGGAAGCCCTGGACCATGTAACTATGTATGCCTGGGTACTTCAGCAGCAATGAGAAAAGAACAAACCAGGACATATTTGAAATTCCTAATAAGAAACCATTTTAACCATCGAACCAACCCTTAAATTGATTTGAACTTACAGAGAGAAACACATTTTAAATATAGCTAAGCAACATATAACATATGCCTTCGATTTCAACAGACATGAATACTGCACATATAAAAAGCTACCTTAAAATAATCTAACAAATATTCAATTCCCACTTTTATCTATTGAGTCCTTCTGAGCCAGAAAAAACTTTTGAGCAAGAAAATTCTTGAATTGGCTGTTTATTATTTCTTATGTAAGTCTAAGCAATATCATTAACATTTAGAAATTAGAAAAAAGCCTAATTTTTAACTAAAAAGCCTTAATTTTTGTAGTGGTCTAACTTCAATTTACTGTCCCTTCTTTAGAAGAATTTAAACATAGTTCTTGCGTATTGAGAGCTCTATGGAGGCAAGGACCAGAAAGCCCCCATTACCCAAGAGAGCCTGGCAAAAAAGAGATGATGAAGGAAAAAAAAATGAATGAATAAATGACTGAACTAAGTAATTAAATTATTTATCTGATTTACAAACATAGGCATTTGTGGTTTCTCGTCCATAAGGAATTTGTATATGGTATCATTAACCAAAGTATAATTATAACTATAACCAGCAAATATAAAGAATGACAATAGATTTTACTTTTGTGTGTCCACCAGCCGCTTAGAGCATGTTTTTGATTTTCTAATTACATGAGCTAATTGGTGAATCACATTTTTCTGTGTTACTACATTATCAAAGAGCTCTAAACCAAATTTGATTTTTCTGGGTTTCAGCAACTTAATGACTCAGAGGAGAAAACTTGATGATGTTAATACTAAGCTTTAGCAGCTTTACAGACATTTTTTTGTTCCTCATATGTAAGAGTACAAAACGAAACTCAAAATCCCTGTATGTGTGTGTTCTGTATTAATCCTTTTTTCATTTTTTAAAATAGCAGTCTTTAGTTGACAGAGGGCAAGCAGAAAGGGAAGGCTGAGTTAATGTGATGTGTTTTAATTCTCTCACTATGGCTCCATGAATCTTTTTTTCTTCACTTCAGTGCTTCTCTAGAGTGGAGCCCTTCACATTATTAAAGTGCTGCAAACTGTAGAGAAAAAAAAAAAAACAACTTCAAAGAGAAGAAATAAGCCTCTGATAATAAATATCAGAGGTGAAAATTCTATTAGTAAGTGTTTAAAAGACAAGAATATTTAGTGACATACATTGCATGGTTGGGATCTACCAAAATCTTCGCTTAATATATCTATGATCATATATGCTGACTTTTAGATCCTAGAAGCATTATCTGTACATATCCTAATCTGTATTCAGAAGTTCCTTAGTCAGAAAGATGAAAATTATAGCTACATATACTCAATGGGTCTTGAATTTTCAACCCAAGGAAAAACACAGGCAAATTAGTCATTTGCCTTATTCAAGTCTCTTTATAAGAAGGGAAGATGACATCTAAGTTAGGATATAATTTTACTTTTAAAAGAAAATATTTCATGGCTATAACAAGAATTAGTGAAATTATAAAGGGGTGAAAGGATTTTAGCATAGGTAAGGCAATATTTCAACCTTTATTAGAGGAACATATAAAAACATGGAATAACATTAATTACATGAGGCTGTCCAGTTTTCCTAGCACCACTTGCTGGAAAGACTGTTTTTTTCCCCCATTTTATATTCTTGCCTCCTTTGTTGAAGATTAAATGACCATAGGTATCTGGGTTTATTTCTGTATTCTCTGTTCTGTCCCATTGGTCTGTATGTCTGTTTTGGTACCAGTACCACACTGTTTTGTTTACTGTAGCTTTGTAATATTCCCTGAAATCTGGGAGAGTTATGCCTCCTGCTTGGTTTTTGTTCCTCAGGATTGCTTTGGCAATTCTGGATCTTTAATAGTTCCATATATATTTTTGGACTGTTTGTTGTAGTTTCATGAAAAATGTCATGGGTAGTTTGATAGGGATTGCACTGAATCTGTAGATTGCTTTTGGTAGTATGGCCATTTTTATGATACTAATTTTACCAAACTAGGAGCATGGAATACCCTTACATTTCTTTGAATCCTCTTTAATTTCCTTGATTAATGTTTTATAGTTCTCAGCATATGTCTTTCACCTCCTTGGTCAGGTTTATTCCTAGGTATTTAATTTTTTGGGGTGAGATTTTAAAGGGTATTACATTTTTGAATCCTTTTTCTGATATTTCCTTGTTAGTATACACAAATGCAACCAATTTCTGAGTGTTAATCTTGTGTCCTGCTACACTGTTGAATTAATTGACCAGTTCAAGGAGTTTTTATGTGGAGTCCTTAGGGTTTTCTATATATCGTATCATGTCATCTGCATAGAGTGACAATTTTACCTCTTCTCTTCCAACTTGGATACATTTTATTTCTTTTGTTTGTCTGATTGCTGTGGTTAGGCTGTCCAACACTATGTTGAATAAAAATGGTGAGAGTGGGCATCCTTGTCTTGTTCCAGATTTTAGTGGGAAGGCTTTCAGTTTTTCTCCCATCAATGAAACTGGAACACACACTCACACCATGCACAAAATAAACTCAAAATGGCTTAAAAACTTAAACATAAGACAAGATACCATAAAAGTCTTCAACATTCTCTGACATCAACCTTACAAATGTTTTCTTGGGTCAGTATCCCAAGGCAATCAGAAATAAAAGCAAAAATAAACCAACTGGACCTAAACAAACCAACACATTTTGCACAGCAAAGGAAACCATTAAAAAACAAACAAACAAACAAACAAACAAAAAAGACAACCTACAGAATGGGAGAAAATAGTTTCAAATGATCCAACTGCAAGGGCTTAATCTCTAAAATATACAAACAACTTATACAACTCAACAGCAAAAAAAACCAACAACTCAATTGAAAAAATGGGCAAAAGACCTGAATAGACATTTCTGCAAAGAAGATACACATGAAAAAATGCTTAGCGTCACTAATTATTAGAGAAATACAAACCAAAACTTCTATGAGGTACCACATCACACCTGTCAGGATGGCCATGATTAACAAGTCAACAAAGAACAAATGCTGGAGAGGGTGTGGAGAAAAGGGTACCCTCTTACACTGTTGGTGGGAATGTAAATTTGTGTAACCCCTATGGAAAATAGTATGGAGCTACCTCAGAAAACTAAATATAGAACTACCATATGACCCAGAAATCCCAACCTTGGGCATATATCTGGAACCAAACTTTCCTTAAAAAAAACACATGCACGCATATGTTCATTGTAGCACTATTCTCAATAGCCAAGACACGGAAACAACCTAAATGTCCATCAACAAATGAATGGATTTCTAAGAAGATGTGGTATATATCCACAATGGAATACTACTCAGCCATAAAAAAGAACAAAATAATGCCATTTGCAGCAATATGGATGGAACTAGAGACTTTCATACTAAGTGAAGTAAGTTAGAAAGAGAAAGACAAATACCATATGATACTGCTTATATCTGGAATCTAATATACAGCACAAGTGAACCTTTCTACAGAAAAGAAACTCATGGACTTGGAGAACAGACTTGTGGTTGCCAAGAGGGAGGGGGAAGGAGTGGGATGGACTGGAGGTCTGGGGTTAAAAGATGCAAACTATTGCATTTGGAGTGGATAAGCAATGAGATCTTGTTGTATAACACAGGGAACAATATGATGGAACAGGATGGAGGAAAATGTGAGAAAAAGAGCCAGATCTATGTCCTGCCTAAATATCCCTAAGATAAGAAATCCTACCACTTCCTTTGGCAAGATCTTGAGGTAAAGGATGAAATAGAAAGAACTAAGAATACCTCCATTTTATTTTATTTTGTTTTATTTTGTGTTTTTAGGGGCTTACCCATGGCACATGGAGGTTCCCAGGCTAGGGGTCCAATCAGAGCTACAGCTGCCGGCCTAGGCCACAGCCACAGCAACACAGGCTCTGAGCCATGTCTGCAAACTACAACACTGCTCATGGCAATGTGGGATCCTTAACCCACTGAGCAAAGCTGGGTTCATACTCATATCCTCATAGATGCTAGTCAGGTTTGTTAACTGCTGAGCCACGATGGGAACCCCAGGATACCTCTATTTTAAACAAAAGTACACATGACTGGGTTGTGACATTTGTGAAAATTTAGAAACTTTTCAGATGAGTACACCAATACAATAGTCTTTAAGTATTTTTTTTACATTTGCTTGGAAGAATGATTGCTTACTGAGAGATAAAGAGCCAAGAGGTATAAACAGTAATTCCTCCTAGCCATAATTTTGTGTATTGTCACTCAGCAAAACCAAAAACCCCCCACAACTTTGTGGCAAATGACTATATCTAGGGTGGATAAACAACAAGGTATTACTATGTAGCATGGAGAACTATATTCAACATCCTGTGATAAACCATAATGGAAAAGAATATTCAAAAGAATATATATGTATAGCTGAGTCACTTTGCTATAAAGCAGAAATTTATACAACACTGTAAATCAACTACAATAAAATTTTAAAAAATAACTGCTTCAACCCCTTTCTCCCCCCTCCAAAAGAAAAATTTGTTGGGAATTGCCGCCATCATCTTCTGAGGGGTTTACAGGCAACCTACTGTCTGAACTTGCCTTGGTAATCTCATTCCACTCCCAATAAGGGACAATATGTGCCTTTTAATTCACAAAGCATCTGTCCTAAAAAGAGTTCTGCCAAATCCTTTTTTTCAGTGATATTTAAGCACCCTGGTAATGTTTTATGCTTCTGATAGTTTGGTGCCTGTACAGCTACACAGAGAGGGTTCCCATTATCCCAGCTCTGACTCTGATTATCACTTACCATCTCCTCTCCACCTGGACAATTAAGAGCACTGGCAGTGTTTTAAACATGGAGGGTCAGTAAAGTAGATGGAATTGTCCAGTTTTGAAATGTTTTTCTTCAGATACTCGGTTTTTCTGAACCTAATGGTTATGTAGTAACAGCTGGTAGGTTTCTCTGGTGGCTAGAAAATCAAATTGATACCACACATTGTCCCACACTCTTCTGGGCATGTGGCTTTCCTGGCCTCATATGGAAGCTAAGACAAGAGCATAACCTATTCAAATTCAAACTTGGTATTTAAAGTTATAATTTCATAAACTTTGAATGCTTTACACACATTTTTTTCTCTCTCCAACAGGCTTTAGTTAATTTCACTGCTTTTTTCCTCCCTTCAGTGCTATAGTAACCACCTGCCTGGGTGATAATATAATTTGATTTTGAGATCTATTTTTATCTCCTGAAAAGAGGTTTTTCATGAATAACACATGTGAACTATTCCCTGTTTTAATAGTCTTTAACTGGAATCTTAAGTAATGATTTTTTTGAATTCTTTTTTATTTTTTGCCACATGTGTAATTTCATTAAAACTAACAGCATACTAAAATGTAAGATGAAAGATTTTTATACATTCCCATGTCACGTATTACAACAAGTGCTGAAACATGAATATCAAAGTGTCGACTTTTTAGGACTAAACACAATTCCACCCAATGAATAAGTATTGAGCACACAAAATGTGCCAACTGATGTGAGAGGTACTGAGAAAATAAAGATTTTAAGATATGATTCCTATTCTCAAGAAGCATATAGTTCTTAAAGAGGCACCAAACACAAATATTATATATATATATTTGTCTTTTAGGACTGCACCTGCAGCAATATGGAAGTTCCCAGGTTAGGGGCTGAATCAGAGCTTCAGCTGCCAGCCTACACCACAGCCACAGAATCACGGGACCTGAGCCACATCTGTGACCTATACCATGGCTCACGGCAACACCAGATCCTTAACCCACTGAGCGAGGCCAGGGGTTGAAACCACATCCTCATGGATATTAGTCAGATTTGTTTCCACTGTTCCACAATGGGAACTCCCCAAACACAAATAATATTAAAACCTCACAGAAATGTGACATCCAATATACAAAATGTAGTGGTAGACTAGAGTCATAGCCCCTCTATTGCCACACGCAAGGTCTGTACAGATCTATTTACTATTTGTTGTATATACATATGTGTTTGATTCCTTAGTAGTATAGAATATGACAGATAATGTAATAATTCTGCCCTTTATTATGAGTAATTATGGCGTAGTAAAAAAGACATCTCTGTATCTTATGGTTTTAGCATAGAAAGCTGCCATTGAATATTAGGAGGAATGCAATGATCATAGAGTTAGGACATCTGGTTTCCATGGCCTCTTGCCACTCTCAAAGCAAGACATGGCCTCTTTTCGCTCAGCTTTGTTTGTGGCTGCAGCTTTCAACAGTGCCTACCACACAGATGCGCAGTGAATCAGTAATCAGTAAATGACATTTGTTGGATAAGTAAAACCTGATGCTCTTAAAGAAGACCTTGGCTGCTAATGAGGATGCACAGTTCCTACAAGGCTCAGGCATTTTAGTATCGCAGCTTAGATAGTCTCACCTCTCAGATGAGCTCTTCTCAGAAGCCCTTACTGCACAGAGCCATAACCATCATCAAATGCCCCTGCAAGAACACATACACACACACACACACACACACACGTTTGCATTCCTCTTTCCTTGTACTTTGCCAATATTTATCCCTTTCTCCTATTGGAGATTAAATGTCATGATGCTGTACACTCAAATCTTCTGTGTATACTCTCTTTATCCTGGAACATGGATTCCAGGATAAAAATAAAAAGACACAGATTTTAATCCTAGTTTCAATATTTAAGAGATGTGTAAATGTGAGCAATCTCCTTAATCTCAAAAACTTAATTTTCTCCTGTGTAGAATGCTACCGAGTACTTCCCTCATAAGGTTATTATGAGGATTAGATAATTTTTATGCGAAATACTTAGCACACATATTAAATAAAAATTTTAACGAACAGCTACAGATTAACAAACTGGACAACCTGGAAGAAATGGAAAAATTCTTAGAAACATGCAATTTACCAAGGCTGCATTATAATCAAACAGAAAACATGAATAGATCAATTACTAGCAAGGTGACTGTATCAGTAATAAAAATTCTCCCAAGAAAGAAAGGCCCAGTATCTGATAGATTCATTGGTCAACTTTACCAAACATTTAAAAAATAATCAACAATAATCGTTCTCAAACTCTTCTGAAGAAACTGAAGTGTCCCAAACACATTTTATCAGCTCAGCATTATCCTAAAACTCAAATCAGAAAAAGATGCTGCTAGAAAAGAAAACTGCAGACAAATATCCTTGATGAATAAAGATGCAAAAATTCTTGAAAAAAAACCTAGCAAACTGAATTCAGCAGCACATTAATAGGATCATTCATCAAATCAAGTGGGATTTATGTCTGAGATGCAAGGATGATTCAACATTCATGAACCGATCAATCTGATATATCATATTAACAGAATTAAAAAAGTATATGATCACCTCAATGCATGCAGAAAAACATTTGATAAAATTCAACACCTATTCATGATAAAACTCAGCAAATTGGGCATATAAGAAATATATGCATTTTTCTATTATTCTCTATTCCAAAGATCCCAGTCAGCAACCCATAATCCTACCAGCTAGTATCTCCCTAACCTCTGTGTATCCCTGCCATTGTCCCTTGTCCTTGATCTGTAGGGATGAGGGAGGAAACATCTAGATGACAGTGTCACCTGCTCTCCTTAGCTCCACTCAAGGGTGTCACCTTCAGCATCTTGCCCATTTCTTCTTAAAGATCTCAAGTCTTTGGATAGAAATAAAAGGTAGCTCTTTCTCTTTGAAAAAGGAAGAAAAAAGATATGGGAGTTTTGTTCCATCTCAATCCAAAAGAAAGAACTGAAGGCTGATGTTCATTATCCCCATCTTTTTTTTTTTTTTAAATCACATTTAACTTTGCTGAATGGATGAAAAACAATCAAGTACTGAAAAAGCGAAAGTTAATCTACCAGCATGGAAGCTCTAATCAGGATGAGAGCATCATTAGACAAAGCCTGGAGGTTTGTAGCACACAACTAAGCTGTCCACCACTTTCTTTAATAATGTCCCAGCTCCTAGACTATATCCACAACCTAAAATTGTGTCCTTTCCTCATATTAAGAGTGATTATCATGTAGACATTAAAAGCTTAGATTCTAGAATCCAAAAGGCCTGAATTCCAATAGCAGTTCTGTCATTTGCAAGCTGTTAGAATTTATCTGTTATGTTATTACTCACATTTGTGTAACTGTCAATATTGTTGATTTAAACACCTAGTAGTAAGCAAAAGATTTTTTGTTTAAGCTCTATAGGGCACCTATTTTAATATCAAGTATGCATCTGGTTATTTTAGGAATACTACTCAATTATAATGAGACCAGTTTATAAATATACAGTTTTATAAGAAGCTAATCATAGTTTCCTATTTTTAATAAACTTAGAAACTACAAAAATAGTTGTTGATATTTTTAGTTAAGATTCCAGGAGTTCCCGTCGAGGCGCAGTGGTTAACGAATCCGACTAGGAACCATGAGGTTGCGGGTTCGGTCCCTGCCCTTGCTCAGTGGGTTAACGATCTGGCGTTGCCATGAGCTGTGGTGTAGGTTGCAGATGCGGCTCGGATCCTGTGTTGCTGTGGCTCTGGCGTAGGCCAGTGGCTACAGCTCCGATTCGACCCCTAGCCTGGGAACCTCCATATGCTGCAGGAGCAGCCCAAGAAATGGCAAAAAGACAAAAAGACAAAAAAAAAAAAGATTCCAGTTTTGGTAAATGCACTATTCTTATTATTCACCTGAATGTGTTTCACCAGTTAACTGATTTCAAGTTAAAGCCTAATCAGACAGATTTCTGAGTTTGGTGAACTGCTAAATCATAGCTTTCACCAAATAAAGGGAAAAAAATCAGTATCCTCTATAATCTGTTCCATTCTTAAACAATTTTCTTCTAGTTTTGTTATTTCCTCTGCCTTTGTCATTAGGACTTTATAACACACAGAAATTTGGGGCTAGGAAAGTGATCACAGACTTAATAATTACTATGTGTATTTTTTATTTTATTAGAAACCACAGATTAAAAAATAGATTTCACTTGTAAAACTGTGATGATTTTTTTCCTGGTATTTCTGTCAAGAGAAATCAAGGAAGATAGCTTCGGGTTCTCATACGGATAAAAAGTCACTTTACATATCCAAAAGTGTTATTGATTGATGTCAATAAATATTCTTGGTTTCTGTCAAGAAGGATCAATACAGTCACTCAGTTCAGAATTTGGTTTGCCTTTGGTTTGGGAATGGCACATTTCTTCCCAGCTTTGCTCCCTTACTTTGCACCATTTGCTAGTGGTTTTAATGCTTTCATTTGTCTGCAGTCTGATACAGGCTGTTTCGTTCTCTGGGTTTAAATATTCCCTAAGTTTGAACATCCTCTCTGAGGATAGCAAATGATGTTAAGAACCCACTTGAATAACAGTTAAGAAAGCATCATGATACATCAGGCTTTTGTCCCCCCATCACTTGACTTCTCCCATTTACAGACCACCTGTCATTTGCAAGCAGAGTGTCCAAGAGCTCAAAGCACATACCCCCAAAATTTAAATAAACAGAAACAAAATGAGTGCTGAACCATAGGATATGGTTTGACACATATGATGGTGCAAGCAGAGAGCCACGAATATGTTCTCTTTCACTTGGGTATACCACAGCTATAGTGTGAGGCAGCATATCAACGCTATCCATTTCTGCATATTAAACTTCTCTCCTTACACCCCTGCAATCTTGTTTGTGTTCCACTACCACACAAAAGCCAAGCTCTTAAGGATCCTCAAAGATCCACATTTGAATATAGTGACCTTTACCCAGCCTTCATTGTCCCTGGTTTTCCTGAAGTATTTGACGATCTGGAGTGTCACTTAAAACTCCACTTTTGTCACATGGTCGATATCCTTGCTGGTCTCCTCCTTACTTCTTTCTTTGTCCAATGCATTAATGTCCATTCTTTTCTTCTTGCCAAATATGGTCATTACAAGGTCTGCCCTTGTACAATCTTTATCTGAGTTTTCATCTCACTCACCTTTTGTTTTATAAGTAGATGCTCTAGTATTACCCCAGTCTCAATAGAACTCAATAGAACTAATCATCTTGCCTAATTATAGCCATCATTTCCTTCAGTCTAATCTATATACCTGTTAAAAGAATTCTCTTTGTCATCTATATTATTTATATTTATTATCCATACCATGCTCAACATCCTATTTTAGATCCTAAAATATCACTTTCTTAGGACCATTGATATAATTTCATAAAACTATTTCTGCTTCTGTCATTTGCAATATCAATGTTCTTCATCTTTTGAAATTTATCTTTCTAAAAAGTAAGATTTTCATGTAATTTTACTGCACAAGAGGCTTTAAATAAATTTTCTTATCCTTAAATAACATTTCAGACCAGCTGTCTCCAACCCACCTGTCTAGCTACAGACCCTACTTCTTAATCTTCAAAAACATTTTCTACCCAAGTGAAAGAACTTAAAAAGTACCTCCTCTTTTTGATATCTTTATTACTGTCAAACACTTCACCTTCAGTCTATTTATTTAATCTATGCTTATTAAAATCCTAATTAATTTAGAAAAATATTTTTGAAGGCCTAGAGTTTCTCAGGAACTATGCCATGTCCTAGGGCTACAGTAGTAAACAAAACACAGCTCCTACCCTCATAGAGCTGGATTCTATTTGGGGATATGGGGAGCTTCTGTTTCTGTCAACCAAAGTCTGTCTATTCTATCAAGTCAAAAAGATTTTTCTTATAGACCTCTGAAAATCATCACTCTAATTCTCTAAATCACCCCCATGCAAGTGACAATAATGATATGACTACTAGTACCACTGCTAGACTAGTACTACAAGTACTGCTTTTTAAAAGTATCTACTACAGGCCAGGTATCATAAATTGATTTAATTATTGAAATAATCCTGAGAATTAGAATTTTTTTCCTGTTTTTTTGTATTTTTAGGGCTGTGCTTGCAGTATATGGAACTTCCCAGGCTAGGCGTCGAATTGGAACTACAGCTGCTGGCCTACACCACAGCCACAGCAATGCCAGATCCTAGCCACATCTGTGACCTACACCACAGCTCATGGCAATGCCAGATCCATAACTCACTGAGCGAGGCCAGGGATCATATCCGCATCTTCATGGATACTAGTCGGGTTTGTAACCACTGAGCCACAATGGGAACTCCAAGAATTAGACATTTTGAGGCTAATTTTACTATTGAGAAAGCCAAGTTTCAAAGTTAAGTAATTTCTCTGAGGATATATCGTATTAAGTTACATGAAACTAGGACTATATTGTTCACCCGTCTCATCACTCAGTGACGGGAAGTACATATTCAATCCAGATTTGTGGGAGAAAATGAAAGAAGGAGTGCCTGTAAGGAGAGAGGAGAGATTGGAAGTAGGTAGTGTCCGAATCAAGGGAAGTCTAGTGTTAAAACACTTTCTCCTTGGTCATGCACAGCACAGTCCCTCTCTTCCTGTACTTGTGGTCTTGCACTTGGTCTAGCTCCTTATCCGTGCTTTATCCTTCCTGACATACCGTCCTACTGTTCAGAGGAGGCCCTATCTTTAGATTATTTTCTCCTATGGTACCTGTCATAATGATTTGCCCATCCATAGTAGCCATTTCATAAATAGCTATTGAAGAAGTAAATCAATTGAACCTTATGATAAGAGAGTCTTATTTGTCATAAATCTTTAAAATCATTTTGTATTCAAAAGTCCTACTTGCCATTGTTGGTTTCCAAAGAAGTGAACTGCTTTAATTTCTCTCTGATCATTTTACTTCAAAAATTGCCAGCAATAAGCTGTCTCCCTTTTCATCTGAATATAGGTCATCCTTTCAGCAGCCTTCAACATCAATACATCCATCAACAAATATTTATTGAGTGGCTCTCCCCATGTTCTTTGCTAGCTTATGTGATCTCTTTTCTTTGATTTTTGAAAGTACATCACTGGAGTTCCCGTTGTAGCTCAGCGAATGAACCTGACTAATATCCATGAGGATTCCGGTTCAATCCCTGGTCTCACTCAGTGGGTCTGGGATCTGGCATTGCTGTGGCTGTGGCATAGGCTGCGAGCTGCAGCTCTAATTCAACCCCTAGCCTAGGAATCTCCATATGCCATGAATGTAGGCTTAAAAAAAAAAAAAAGTGTATCACTATCTTCACAGCTTTGGAAAAGCGCTACAGAGTTATATCACCCTGGTACTTCATCTGCTCTTTCATCAAGATCACATGGGGACGTTTTTAAAGTTCTGTAATTCTGGAAATATGCTTTGGTCGACTTGTTATAAAAAAGGTCAGATCAATCTTTGTGGATCAGATGCGAAGGGAAAACATTGCTGCTTTATGTCATTTCGCCTTTCTTGAGGCTCCTTAGGATCATGACAGGGAGCTGATTATTAATGCTGTTTCTGTCTACCTTGCTCTCCCACCCTACTGCCACCTCACCAGCTGTTAAAATATGGAAATTGCAAGGTTTCAGGTTTGTTTCTATGTAACGGAAACAAATCTGTTTTCAGATTATGCTAACAATAGTATTAATCAGTAACATATTATTTTCACATACATGATTATTTTCTTCTCACAATAATCCTCTCTGGGTCAATATCTCAGTTTTACAGGTGAATAAATAAATTGCTCAGAGACAATTAAATAAGTTGCTCAAAACTGCTCAGCTAGCAATGTTAGTGTTTTGATATAAATTTAGGTTTCCTGGACTCTGAATCTGGAGGGGATTCCACCACATTATGATACACACACAGGTTATTGCCTAAAACTGAGCAATGACTTTATTGAATTGTAGGAAGTTGTTAGCATTTAACTGTTTTTTGACTTATAAAATGACAATTTCATGTAGTTCAACCTGAGAGTATAAAATGACTCAGCATGGTGTTTTGGAGCTAGAATTGTAGAATCAGATAGCCTATGTTCACAACATGATTCTCTCACTGTCTAGTTAACAATTTGGGTAAATTAACCCAAATTAACCTCTCTGAGCCTTGTTGTCCTTTAAAAAATGGATTGTAATCGGACGTATCTTACTAGGTTGTATAAGGATTGAATGATGTAATTTCATCAAGGTTTAGTGTTTAGCACCTGGCGAACCCTCAAAAATATTAACTATAATTATTTTAAAGTTTTTCTGAGGTCTGCCCCGGCATATTTAAATGTTGCCTATTCACTCTCCTAAGGAGAAACTAGAGTATGCACACGTGTGTGCTGGGGGTAGAAGGAGAATGGCGGTGGGAAGATTAATGTCTACTGTTTGCAGAAAATGTTATAAATATATAAATGTTAAATTATGCTCCATATTCCTACAGAGGACTTGAGCTACACCACTTTTCTCTGTAGATCAAATAAAAATCTAGAGTGACTAAAAAAAAGGTAGATTTTTCAAAGAGAAATTTAAAGGCTCAAGTTTCTACATTTATATCAGTGCTTCCTAGACTGGATCCTGGAGTTCAGAAGTGGTCATGCATACTGAAGTTGTCGCTGACGACATCTAGTTCTAAAAGGGACTTCTGGGCTGCAAATTGTGTGTACCAAATCACTCTATCGCTAGATCATTTTCTGCCCAGCCCCCCAGGGCTTTTAAGTACTCTGGCACAGTGCCAACAGGGAAGCTGATGGTGTAAGCTTGAAACAGTGTGTTGCATTGTGATTCACCATAGGTCACTGATGCTGCTTTTTTTTTTTTTAATATCCTCTTTGAACAGAAATACTCAGAAGGTACTGACATAAATCCTCAATTACATTAAATTAAATAAATTCCATAAATACCTTAAGTGTAGTAAACACATATTAATTAATCCAGAAATAAATCTTGCATAGAAAGCACCAAGGATTGAAGGCAGTTCCCGGGAAAGGAGAAGATATGGAGGGACACTTTCTGGACTCTGGAAAATTGAAAACTTTGATTTAAGAACCTCAGTTGACAACACTGAGGATCTGGTGTTCTAGACTGGGACTGCTCTTACACGTCCCTTCCCCCAAATTCTGTGGGTGCAATAGTTCTACTGGGGCAGGAAAAGCTGTCAAAACCGGAAACTTTGCTGCCATGGGAAACCAGCTTCATCTGCAGCAGCATGTGGGAAAACCACATAATCAGTCATGTTGTTAAAAACAATAGTGATTTTAGTGGTAAATGTCAGAAAAAGCAGACACTGCAGTAGCTTTACTCGTTGATGAAAGCTACAGATTGTCCAGACTAGCTAGAAATTTAGCAGGAAAATCTGCTGAATGAATCATGGCAGGCCTTGATAGCTCCAAATGCCTCCTGCCAGACTCAAAGACTGAGTGCATGTGCAAGGTCATTCATAGACTTGGTAGAGACTAGAGAAGGTCCTAGCCATCTGTATACGCCTGGATGAATGTGAGGCCTTGCACAAATGCAGCTAGTCATAATAAGGCCTTTATAAAATAAAATCTTAGGCAGATTTGTAAACTCTTTGAGTTTAAACACATTTCCCAACCCATACACAAATCCATTGGCAAAGAATGCAAAACTTAATTGACTCAGGTGTTTAAGTGTAATCTCTGACCAATCATCAGTTCGCCACTAAGCTATACTCGTCTAGAGGCAACCCTAGGAAGCCAGAAGTCAAAAAGAAAAAAAAAAAAAGAAAGAAAAGAAAGAAAGACAGAAAATTCAAAAGAGATATAAGCAGCTACACTACATCAGAAAAGATGGACTCTACAGCTCTAACCCAGATATATGACTAAATACACAAACCACAAAACACAAAGAAATAGCAGTTGAAGGGGGATCATGGATGATAAATCAGAATTAATCATTGCTATAACATTATCTTATATAGCCTGTTTTCAAAAAAGAAATTATGAAACATTCGAAGAAAGAAAAATATGACCTGTACATAAGAAAATAACCAGTGAAAATAAACTGTTTCTGAGGCAACTTAGATGTTGGAATTAAGAGAAAAAAAAACAGCTAAAAATATACTAAAAGAACTAAAGGAATCATGTTTAAAAAATTAAAATATAACAACAAGGATCAATCAAATAGGGACTATCAATGAAGAAATATAAATTATAAAACAAAATTATGTAAAAGTTCTGGAGCTGAAAAGTAATGTATAATAACTAACATGAAAATTCCACTAGAGAAGTTTTCTTGTGGTGCAGGGGGTTAAGGATCTGGCACTGTCACTGAATCAGCTCAGGTTTCTACTGTAGAGTGACTTTGATCCCTGGCCCTGGCTTCCACATGCCTTGGGCATGGCCAAAATAAAATCCACTAAAGGTTCCAGTTTCTATTCTAGATCTAAGAATCAGCAGTCACAGAGCAAACTGATGTCTCTCAAATTGAAGAGAGGGGTAGGCAGATAGAATTACTAGTTACTAGAGCAGCAGTCTCCATAGGAATCACATCAGGGTAGGGCAAAATTAAACTGTAATTGATAAGTTGTGGAGGCTCTGTGTGGACATGTCTGAGGGTTAAAACCTCCAGAGGGATGCACTCTTTCAGGTCACAACCACATTTTTCTATAACTATATTTACCTCCAGTAAATCTACCAAGTTCTCACAGTAAATATTGGAGGAAAATTCCTCATGCTTCCAGCAGGAGGAGAAAAAAAGGGATTATTTAGAAATTTGCAGCAGCATTCTGTTCTTAATAAGGCCTACTCTCAGGAGAAACTGTATCAGAGCCTAACCTGCTGGGATTTTATCAGAATGTAACCTACCTGAGGAAAGGAAATACCAACCGTAGCCCCTTCTAGCCATTCCCCTCTGAAAGGGGGAACAACTGAAAAGCACTGGTGACATTCACAGTCCAGAGGTACAAGCTCTCTAAAAGACTAAAGCCAAGTCACAAGAGCATAAAATACTACTGCTTCCTGTGATACCACTACCTTACTAAAGGCCTGTCCATCACAGTTTCTTTTACCAAGTACATCATGTCCTTTCAACAAAAAATTACAAAATATAATAAAAGACAAAACACACAGTTGGAAGAGATGGGGCAAGTATCAACCAGAGTCCAATATGACAGGAATGTCAGAATTATCAGAACAGGACATAGCTGAACTCAAGAGCACCATTAATCAATTGAACTCAATTAATATCTGTAGACTACTTCACACAACAAGAGCAAATTACACATCCTTTTCAAGTTCACATGTATCAAGACAGACCATATTCTGTGCGATAAATAACAACTTACATTAAAAAAAATAGAAATTAGACAATGTCTACTCTCAGATCACAGTGAATTAAACTAGAAAAAAAAATGAACAGAAAGATGGCTGGAAAAATCCTAAAATACTAAGACATTAAACAACACACTTTTAAATAACAGAGGAGACAAAAAGAATTATCAAGAGAAATTTTTACATTATGTGGAACTGATTGAAAATGAAAATACAACTTAACAAAATTAGTGAGATGCATTACAAGCAGTGCTTAGAAGGAAAGCTGTAGCATTAAATGCATGTACAAGAAAATATAAAAATGATCTAAAATCAATAATGTAAGCTTCTGCCTTAGAAAACTATATAAAGAAGAGTAAATTAAATCCAAAGCAAAAAATAAAAATTAAAAAAAAAGTCAAGCAAAAGAGAAAACACCAGAAATCAATGAAATTGAATAAAGGAATTTAATGAAGAAAATCAACAAAAACAAAAGAGAGTTCCCTAAAAAGATCAATAAAATCAATGAGCCTTGGAGTTCCCGTCGTGGCACAGTGGTTAACGAATCCGACTAGGAACCAGGAGGTTGCGGGTTTGGTCCCTGCCCTTGCTCAGTGGGTTAAGGATCCGGCGTTGCCATGAGCTGTGGTGTAGGTTGCAGACGCGGCTCGGATCCCACGTTGCTGTGGCTCTGGTGTAGGCCGGTGGCTACAGCTCCGATTCAACCCCTAGCCTGGGAACCTCCATATGCCGCGGGAGCGGCCCAAGAAATAGCAACAACAACAACAACAACAAAAAAAAAGCCAAAAAAAAATCAATGAGTCTCTAGCCAGGCTAAGTAAGAATAAAAATGAGAGGTGATGCAAATTACTAATAACAGAAAGGAAAGCAGGGACATCATTACAGACCCCATGGACATTAAAAGGAAAATAGAAGAATATTATGAAAAATTCTATGACCCCAATTTTGATAATTTAGATGAAATGAACTGTTTCCTTGAAAGACAATCTGCCAAAACTCATGAAAGAAGAAACACAATCTGAATACACATATTTCCTAACCAGGAAACCAGACAAAGACATTATAAGAAAAGAATATAACAGACCAATGCCTCTCATGAACATGGATGTAAAAATCCTCAGCTTTTATTTATTTCTCCATTATTGTCATCTTCATAGCACTTATTATAAATGAACTATATCATAATTGCATATTTATGCTTCCCTATCCCATTAGACCTCCAGTTCCCCAAGGGGAAGAAATCATTTCTTGTTCATCTTTCTATATACCATACCTAGGAGAGTGTCTGGCACACAGTAGATACTCAATAATTATATGTTAAATTGAATTTTGTCAGACCCAAAATTCCCAGGTTGGGAGCAATCCTAGGGGTTCTTAAAATCTGCTTCAGGGGCTCACAGAGTTGTACACATATTAGGTAAATAACATATATGTTGCCTATGAATGCTGTTTCTACCTATATCCCCAGCTGGAGTTATAGACTCCAAATAATTAAATGATAGATTATTTTCTATCATATAATTAATCTATCATTTAATTATAGATGAGAATTTTAAAAAATTCTTTTAAAATAAAATTTTTAGAGGATAGAATAAATTTTTAAACTATATATTTACGTAATCAATTTGCCAGCGTCATTAGCTTTGTTAGAAGTTAGTGTTATCCTGAACTGTTTTAAGGCTGAGAAATTATTTTTGAAGCAGAAAAAAAATAAGCTTAAGTAAATGAATGGTAGCTAAAAATTGCCTGCTAGTAGCAAAGCTCTAAGTATGAATAGTAATTACTGAGAAATGCCTTTCTGAAAGATAAGGACCCCCTCAGTTGTTTACTTCAACTTGCTTTTATCCTTGTAAACAGAAGTGTAGTGAGGGCTATGGGCATTTACTTTACTTGACACTGATGTTTAAAGATCTGCAAAAGCTATGCTTGGAGATGTATATTCATATAAAGTTATATGTGTACATATATATCTTAAGATGTCAATGTTTTCAACTGAAATATTGTGATAAAATGATAGCATTCTTCCTTAATAGAAATTGATAAGAACTGAGCTAGTATATTCCTATTATATTCATTATCTTTGTAACACTTTTCCTAATATCCAGGCTTAGGAAAGAAAACAGATAAAATGCAGTTCCCATTTTCAGAGCATGCATTTGGTTTTAAAGGCCTCTTGAGGGTGGTTTGTCAATTTTCTTTTATATCAAAGGGCTTATAAAGATTCAGAGGCAGTGTACTTGTATGGACTTCAGACTTGTCATCACAAGGAATAAAACATGCTTCCCTCTTGTTGGAACTATGAATCAAACCTGACCAAGGACTATTTCACCCTGTTGCTTTTTGGAATTTGGGCATCTCAAAACCTAAAAATAAAATACATTTAACCAAACCAAGAACCCATTTTTTTTTTTCTATGTCAAGTCTTCAGGGAATTTTCCCCATGTTTTTGCTAAGTATTCTTGGCATGTCATCATCAGAATGTGCTCACATGAGCATTATTATAGGTAAAGAGAATAATCACATCTCTCATCTGTTAGAGTCTAAGAACAATATTTTTATGGAGGGTTCTTAGTAAAGGCCTTCAGACTACTTAAACTATTAGTTGATAGAACAGGAATATTCCCTTAGTAATATATATGATCACTTGAAACAGGATTACAAAACAGAAAATACTCAACAGAAGGTAAATTGCCTTAGCAACGTGGCATGTATTCTTTAGAAGGGATCTTTAGAAAGACTCTAAAGTGTAACCACTACTGCTTAAAATCTTAGCAGAATGCCCACAACATTCAGGTTTCCCAATATCAAATATAATTCAATTACTATTGCTGGATTCCAGTCAATATTCAAATTCAGTTTAAATGTGTAGTCCTATAAACTTGCCAGTATCCAAATATGCAAAGGGTCTTGTGAGAACAAAACTTTGGACCAATGACTCAATTACAAGAGCAGGATAAAACTTTTGGGATCTTGAAGGAGCCACTTAGATTTAAAAATAAAGCAGTTATATACTTTTAAAATTTTCAATCCCTCACTTATTAGATATATTTATAAGTAATAAATCATTGTTTCATAATATCTCAAGGTATTCCCACATACATTACCTTACTAGGAGATAAGCAATGCTTTTATCTCTATATATGAAGAAAACTAAAGCTTAGAGAGGTTAAGTACCATGATCAAGTTCCATGAACAAGTTATAGAGTTGGGGGAAGCATTTAAATTTTTTGACTCCTGGAGTTCCCGTTGTGGCTCAGTGGTTAACGAATGCGACTAGGAACCATGTGGTTACGGGTGCAATCCCTGGCCTTGCTCAGTAGGTTAAGGATCTGGTGTTGCCATGAGCTGTGGTGTAGGTTGCAGATGAGGCTTGGATCCTGCATTGCTGTGGCTCTGGTGTAGGCCGGCGGCAATAGCTCTGATTCAACCCCTAGCCTGGGAACTTCCATGTGCCACAGAAGCAGCCCAAGAAATGGCAAAATGACAAAAAGACAAAAAAAAATTTTTTTTTGACTCCTGATTCAGGATTCACATCAAAAACTTGGGGACTTCAACAAATTTTCATAAGCTTTGCAAGAAAATGTTTTCCCACCGAGCTAATGTTGGAGTAAAAACTTAAAGCAAGGCTCATTCCTTATAAAAAAAATAAAAAACTGGTTTCAAAATTGCAACTCCAAAGCCACAGCTTTCCTTAAATATTCCCTTCTGCTCCTCCCACTTCTCCATCAGGGAAATGTTGGCAAAGCCTTGCTTTCTCTTTTGCCCAAGAACACCCTTAAAGAAGCATTCCACTAACCTAAAAAGCAGTGATTATTAGGGAAAAAAAGACAGTAATAAGGCCTTAAGTGTATACTTGCAGTAATCAACCATAGTGCCTTTCCTAAAAGATTTTTTAAGTGTCACTAAATTATGTTCCACTAGGTTTAAAGTTGAACCGAGTAGTAGTAAGGTGTGCAATGAAGTCCATTAATTCATTCATTCATCTATGTCATAGTTGCCTACCATGTTCTGGAAATGTTGAACAATGTAGATTCAAGGAGGGTCAGTGCTAATGTTAGGACCAATGAATGATCAATGCTAAAGTATTATGACTTAAGAAACTTTCGAGAAGCTTAGAAACTAACATGAAGGACAGGTAACACAGTAAGGCAAGTGTCATGATAAAGGTGGAGAGATGGTGCTATGAAAGTCCAAAGAAGATGCACATAAGCCTTGACTGGTGCAAAGAGGAATCCAGGAAAACTTCTTGCAGAGCTGGCAGTGTTTAAATGGTTTTGATGGACAAATAGGTGATACAATGGAGAATTGAGGAGATGGGAAGTATTTTCTAGAGGTCTAGACAAATGGCTTAAGATACATAAAGACCAAGAAGAAACAAAGAGAAAGTATCTGATGAACTCTCTGGAGTACAAGTTTACCATGACTGGAAAATATTTAGCAAAGTTCAAGTTTGTCATTTCCCAAACGGAAATGAATATACCTTATTGTTACACAGTTGGAAATGGAACCAGAAGGCAAATCAAGCTATGCATGTAAGGCACACAATTTTGCTAAAGTAATTCAGGGTTGTAATTTTCAGACACTTTCATGAAAAGAAAATGAGCTAGCATATTCTATGGTATAGCAACTGCCTGGGCTTTTTGGAAGCCCACTAGGGATTCCCTGCTGAGAGATTTGTGATGACATGTAATATTCTAAAGCTTAGAGGAAAGGGCAGTTACATATCCTTTCTTCACACTCAAAAATTTCTTCCCATTCCAAATGATTTCCTTCCTCCTCCCTCACTTTTTTATCAATGGATAAATTCCTTTCAAGATTTCAGACAAGTGGGAAAGAGCTGTATCCTATCAAAATTGTTGGAAGACACTAGCTTATTGATAAAGGAAAAAATAAATACTGGTTCATTAGTATTGTGCGTATTAAAGATAATATTCAATTAAATATTTACTAGTTGTCTTTGATACAATTTTAAGGGAAAGGCAAAAAATGTCAGACACAAAAAGAGAATAAAAAATTAAGTCTGATCATTTAAACTGCAGTCTGGCTTGTGGTCTCAGCTTCAGGAGACCTGGAATCTAGCCCCAGCTCTGCAGCCGACCAAATGCACAGTCTGGAGAAAGCTAAGTCTTCTACTTGGCCTCAGTTTCTTAGGTAGTTGAGTTATGATGTCTAAGGTTTTGTTTTGTTTTAATTTTTTTAACATCCAAAACATTCACAATTATCAGTTAAATTTAATCAGTTAAATTTTAGTGCTTTAATCATTCTTCCTTTAGTCTTAGAATACCTGGTTGGCCAAACTTTTATAAAGGACCGTTTAAGTGGAAACTAGGAAAGGCTGGTTGTTAATAAATTCCTTCAAATATTCAAAGTTGGAAATTTCTGAAATACTTTATCGCATTATTCACGGCATTTTCTTAAAGAAAATTCTCAGCTAGAAGAAGTAGTGTAGATTAAATAATATTTGCAGGGATCCTAGAACCAGATGGTTATTATTAGTTAATAAATCATCATTGACAATTTAATACAGTCTGTTATTTGAATCTCAAAGTGCGTAGGGAGAGTGGTGGCGGGGGAGAACTGTGGACATTTAGCTCAGTTTCTCATTCTGGCAGGCAATGCAAGGACAAACTGTAATTTGTACATTTGTACTTGGGCGCTCTGATAAATCTGCCACTGAAAGTTACAAAAAAAAAAAAAAAAAAGGAGTTCCCGTCATGGCTCAGTGGTTAACAAATCCAACCATGAGGTTGCAGGTTAGATCCCTGGTCTTGCTCAGTGGGTTAAGGATCTGGTACTGCCATGAGCTGTGGTGTAGGTTGCAGATGTGGCTCGGATCCCAGATTGCTGTGGCTCTGGTGTAGGCTAGTGGCTACAGCTCTGATTAGACCCCTAGCCTGGGAACTTCCATATGCCACGGGAGCAGCCCAGGAAATGGCAAAAAGGCAAAAAGACAAAAAAAAAAAAAAAAAAAGAAGCAGCAGCTAAGCATAAAGAAACTCAAGCATGGACTAGCATCTTGGACATCCCTGGGCTACTATTACCAACTAGCCCCATTCCTATTATAGATATGGGACATTCTAATAACACCATGTGGATTTTCTAGAACATAAATGAAAATTTAAAAGGACACAAAAAAGTTAGGTTAGTTCAAAGTGTACCATTAAGGTACAATTGCTGCCCATGTAAGCCTGAGTTTAGGACAATCTGCAATTTTTTTTTTTTTCCAAATGGCCACACCCCTGGCATATGAAAGTTCCTGGGCCAAGGGCTGAATCTGAGTCACAGCTGTGACCTACACCACATGTGTGGCAATGCCAGATCCTATAACCCACTGTTGTGGGCTGGGGATCGAACTTGTGCGTCTGCAGCAACCCAAACCACTCCAGTGGAATTCTTAACTCACTGAGCAACAGCAAGAATTGCTGGAATCCTTTTATTAGTATTTTACAAGTAGAGAACCTACATGATTCAGAAAACAGGGAAGAGCAGAGAGGTATGTTTTAATACTCCCATCCCTGGGGGAAAAAAAAGAAATATAATAATATTTAAAGTATTAATATTTAAAAAAAGAGGAAATATTTTAAGTCGGCAGGAATGGATGAGTATTATAACCATGACATTGTCTTCTGTATAACTTAAAATCTGGCCTCCATGGAATGGGAAGAAAATTTAGGGGCCTACCAAGCAAAAGGGAGATCTAAAACCCTTTCTGAATAAAGTTAACAGCACTTAATGTCTGTCCTTTTAAAAAAGGACACCCATATAAAAAACACATGGTCCTTCTCTATAAGGAGAGATTTGTTTTTGATCAGAAGATATTGGGAAAGACAATTTTAATAAAAAAAAATTCCTTATAAATGAAACTGTATGGACATTTGAGAGGCCCCTGATGTAAACATTGCTAGTCATGACAAATGCAACATACACTGCTATTTAGGTTACATCTGCTTTTCAGAAAATGCTTGAAAGAGCAAATATTCTTATATTAAATTAGAATTGATTCTACATTACAAATTATTTTATTGAAATGTTTGCTGTAAAATAATCCCTTTTAAACCACTGAAGAGTGATTTGTGTATCTGTTTTTATTTAGTGACAGACAATGAATGCAGTTGGCTGGTTAATTAACAAGTATTTATTAAGCATCTGTGATATGGGTGGGTGGTACAGAGCATCATTTTCATGACAGCGTAATTAATAGAATCTAGTCAAAAAGTCATCTCAGGGAATAACAAATTAAGATAATATCCCAGGCCCCCAAGTCTGGCAGGAGTTTAGGAAGTGAACATTTGATACAACCATGGATCTAAACAGTGGCTCAGGGAGACTAATTTTAGGAAAAAACAACCAACCCCATTTCCTAGTAGTAAACTGACCTGGGATTTATGGACACTGAACTAATATACAAGTAACCCAGAGAAAAGATACCTAAACAGGAAGTGAATGGTAGTGATTAAAATAGGGGCTCTGGACCATACTGTGAGGGTAAAATGTCTCAACATATGAAAAGACTGTTTAGAACAGTGGCTGGCATATTATAAATAAGGAATAAATGTGCAATGTTTTTATACAGTGAACCATCCATGCTCAGAACAAAATGAATGCCACTGATTTTGTCCCCTATGGAATAGCTTGGGATTTTTTTTCTGTCTTGGATTAAACCCACATATTTGAGTTTATTTGAATTTCACCTTGCTGAGAAACGTATTATAGTTTGCTCTGGGTCCTATGCTCTACAGAAAATAGTGGAAAGTCTCTTACAGGTCAAGTTAGACAACCCAACCACTTGAGTTGAAATCATGGTCGGAACTACAATACTGTAGATATTTCTTATGAAATAGCTTCCTTTGTTCCATTGTGTTCCCATTTGAAAGGAGAAGAAAGGAAATTGTAAGCAAAGAAAACTCCATGACAAAGGGATAGATGTCAGAATGACTCTCAAGACTATGAATGATAATTATGAGGCCAGTTTGACATGTAAAAAAAAAAAAAGATTCTATTGAGGGCTTATGAAGTATAATACTGGGGACAAATTGCAAAATATTAAGTTAGTTTGGGAAAATATAATTTTATATTGATATTAGCAGGAAACTATTAAAGAATTTGAAATAACATAATCAAGTCATGTTTCAGGAAGACAGACTTCTGGTATATTTGCCATTATAGTTTATCCTAAATTAAAGGGAGTTAATTCTGTCCTTTAAATTTATTTCTGTATACAGTGTGTTTTCCAAAGAAATCAGGTTAGAAAACAAAGTTCAAATAAATATCTATTTTTAAAGAGAAAGATTTGGACCATAGGTTGAATAACTGGATAGCAAGGATGACCTAAAGTATATTAAAAATACAGGAGAAAGGAAGGTTGATTTCCAAATTACCCCTAGGTCTACATGAATATGTCCCTAATGACTGACATCATGTTATTTTTCAATAGGATCCATGAGGTGTGAGGTAATCTATAGAGATCTAACCAAAATATAATTAAAAATCTCCCATCCATAAAATAATGATAGCACACTCAAAGTGCAATAAATTCATTGTCATTTTTTATTTATTCTCCCCCAGACACAAAAAAGATCACCTATTGTTCAGCTCAGGACCAGGGCAACAATTCTCATGTTATCCGGAAAGAGAATCCGATACGAATCACTCAAAAGCCTTCCAAGTATCAAGAAACTACTACATTTTAAAAAAAGGTATGACCTAAGTGGACTATTTCAACACTATGGGACTTAAAAAGATTTTTTAAAATTTTGAAAACATTTCCTACATCAAAGCTAAAACGAAACAACCTAAATGTCAACAACAGTGTGGCATATTATTGACAAAAATTTCTAAAGCTAAGTTATGTCTCAGATATGTACTCAATTAAGTAACTAAAATCACATTTAGTTAGCACATGGTGTGGGCCATGTAATTCTGGATACTTTTCATGGGCCAACCTAGAGGTTTCCAAATATTTTCACTAAACTATATAATGGTTACAAAATAATTGAATTGGGGGACATCAAATTGGGAGGTATAGCTTACATATTGCTTCCCCAGCTCCTACCCAAAGTTCATTGTTATGGCAAACTTCATCTTTACAATTAAAAAAATATGATACTAACATAGTTCTCTCAAATCTCCACATAATGATCTAGAAAAATGAGCCATATTTTTCCTTTTGTTTGAATACCTTCCTGAACCACTTCTGTTTACCCAAAGGTATAGACAGTCTGGCCTGATAACTAATTTAATCTTCACACCCACACTATGAAGTAAATACTATGACTCTAATTTTATACATGAGGACATGACTAGCCCAAGGTCAGGCAGGACTAAATTGTAGCAAGTATATATTTACCCTCACTCTTTAAAAACTCCAACTCTTTAAAAACTAAAGATTTTGTTGTTCTTTCTCTGATGTCATAATGCTTTCAAAGCAAAATTCAGGAAGTAACAAAGAGCTTCCACTTAATGAAATCTTTTTTGACTATCAGAAATTCTCAGAAGAAATAAGAGTTTTATGGAAACATATTTGATAAAAGGAAAATGTATTTTTTCTCTTGATCTCTCTCTCTCTCTTTCTTTCTTTTTGGCTGTGCCTGTGGCATATGGCAATTCCGAGGTCAGGGATCGAACCCACAGTTGTACAGCGGTGACCTGGGCCACTGCAGTGACAATGCCAGATCCTTAATCTGATGTACCACAAGGGAAGTCTTTTTCTTCATTTTATTTTATTTTTATTTATGTATTTATTTATTTTTTAAGGAAGCACGACAAGATTTGCATTTTCTTTTTTCTTTTTTTTTAGGGCTGCACCCGCGGCACATGGAGGTTCCCAGGTTAGAGGTCGAATTGGAGCTATTGCTGCTGGCCTATGCCAGAGCCACAGCAACACCAGATTTGAGCCGTATCTGCGACCTACACCACAGCTCATGGCAACGCCAGATCCTTAACCCACTGAGCAAGGCCAGGGATCAACCTCGCAACCTTATGGTCCCTAGTCAGATTTGTTTCTGCTGAGCCACGACAGGAACTCCTTGATTTTATTTTTAAAGAAATTGAAATGTACTGAATGGTCTCCAGTTGGCAGTTTACTCCAGTTGTGGGAGGGCACAAGAGAACAGTTACTGGGACAACAGTATTATTTTATCGATACTGTAACATTAAAACTCTAAGAATAAAATGTGAATGTTTTTGTAAACAAATTGCACATATTCTAAAACAAACAAACAAACAAAAACCAGACATAAAACCATGACAATCACCTACAAATAGTCAAGTAAATGGAATATCAGAATTAGGGATAATATTTTAAAAATGTAAAATGGAATGCTAACCCTTTATCACCCTTGGGGAAACTGGAACTTACATAAGAAGAGCAGAGGAAAGTCAGGTGGAAAATTCTGCATGTAGCTTAGGATGTGAAAGAGCATAGGTACATTGTGCTAGATCAACTAGATATCTGCGTGGGCAAAACTGAATATCAACATCTATCTCACATCATACACAAAAACTAACTTGCGATGGATTAACAACCTATTTGTAAAAGCTAGAACTTACACAATTCATAGAAGAAAACATTAAAAAAAATCATTTTACAAGAAGGATTTTGTGAGCTGGAGAGAAGCAAAGGTATTTTAGAATGCAAAAAAGCACTAACCATAAAAGAAAATTTGATAAACTGGACTTCATAAAAATTTCAACTTCTTCTTGTCAAAAGTCACTGTAAAGAAAATAAAAATGTAAGTAACAATCCAGGAGATAATATTTGCAAAACAAGTATCTAAAAACAAACTGAATCCTAAATATATCAAAATCCTCTTATATATGAATAATAAGAAAAGTAAACAACATAATTTTTTTTTAATGGGAAAAAGAGAGACTTAACTAACTTTGGAAAAATGTTCCTTTGGCCAGAAACTATATGGTTAAAAATAAAAGGAACTGTACTGTACATAAACACTGTATTCTGATAAATTTGTTTCTCATAGGGGTTCAAGTTAAAAAAAAAATTAAAATTACATGTGCACTGGTATTAAATAAGTAATGGATGGTAGATGGTCGGAGGCAAGCTCCTCATTGCTGGGGGTTGGGAAGTGGGAAATTACAGATAAGCAAGAGAAATCTAGAATAAATTCTATCAAAGTAGGTTCGAGTCAGAGACATCAATTTAAACTCATGTTTACATACAGATTCAAGACACAAATGAATATACAAAATATAGATAATTTTGTTTACATGGGGTAATTAATATAGATACAAATACTTCTTTGTACTGTCCTTTGAAAGAACCTACAATCATTACTTTAATCAAGTGATAAAGGTTAACAGTGCCAGGAATGTCATTATGTATCCCCTTATATTACGTGATGAAAAGAACACTTGATTTCTCTGGTATTCTTTCAACAATCCATAACTCTAATCATGAAATTAAAAAAAAATCAGACAAATAGAGATTGAGGTCATTCTATAGGATATTTGGTCAATATTCTTCAAGATCATCTAGGTCAGAAGAAACAAAGAAAGACTGAAACCGCCACAGACTGGAGGATGTTGTCACATGGCAAAGAAATGCAATGTGGAATCTTGGACTGGATCTTGGAAGAAAAAGTGTACAGTCATGGAAACACTGATGAAATCTAAATAAAGTCTTCAGTTTAATCAATAGTAATGCACCAATGTTTCTTAATATTGACGAATATACCATGGTAATATAAAATGTTATCAATGGGGAAGTTCCTGTCATGGCTCAGTGGAAACAAATCTAACATCCATGAGGACGCAGGTTCAATCCCTGGCCTTGCTTAGTGGGTTAAGAATACAGTATTGCCGTGAGCTGTGGTGTAGGTCACAGATATGGCTTGATCTGGCATTACTGTGGCTGTGGTGTAGGCTGGCAGCTATAGCTCTGATTCGACCCCTAGCCTGGGAACCTCCATATGCTGCAGGTACAGCCCTAAAAAAAAAAAAAAAAAATTATCATTGGGAAAAACCGGGTAAGAGGTATAAAGGAACTCTTTGTAATTTCTTTTCAATTTTTTTTGTAAATTTATAATTATTCCAAAAAACTATTTTAAAAACAAAAAAAGTCTTGGACTGACATATTGCAAGAGAGGCTATATGAATGAATAATAAATACATAAAAAGTTGCTCAAAACTGCTAACTGTAAGGGACTTGCCAATCAAAACTATGAGATGACTATACGCTCATTGGAATTGCTAATATTAAAAAGACTAAACTACCAAACATGGGAGAGGATGGAGAGCTATTTGCTTTCTCATACATTGCTGGTCTGAGTGTAAAACAGAACAACCAGTACAAAGAATTGTCTGGCAGGTTCTTATTAAACACTGGCAGTTTCTTATTAGAGTCTAACACACATCTACATAATGATCTAGAAAGTCCACTTTCAGATATTTACCCAAAATAAAACATATGCCTATAAAAAGACTTGTGCTAGAGTCTCCACTGCAGTTTTATTTACAACAGAAAAATACAGAAAGCTGAAGTGTCTATCAATAAGTAAATGGATAAACAAGTTGCAATATATTCATTCAGTGGAATACCACCTAGAAATAAAAGGGACAAGTCCTTTTTTTTTTTTTTTTTTTTTTTTTTTTAGGGCTGCACCCATGGCTTACGGAGGTTCCCAGGCTGGCCTAAACCACAGCCACACAAACACAGGATCCAAGCCACATCTGTGACCTACGCTGCAACTTGCAGCAATGCTGGATCCAAAAGAGACAAGTTCTTGATACGCCCTGCAATATGGATAAATCTTTAAAATATGTTGAGTGAAACAAACCAGAACAAAGCACATATGGGCATAATTCCACTTACATGAGTTTAAGGACAGGCAAAATTCACTTATAGAGAAAGAAATCAGAATACAGTTTGCTTCTGGGAGGACATAGGCTGAAAAGGACACAGGGTACTTTCTGAAGTGTTGGCAGTACTCCAAATCTTGATTTGGAATGGATGTCTATCAAAACTCAGCAAAGGATATATTTTAAGATCTGTACAGTTTGCTACATAATAATTACACTTCAATTTTAAAATTTAGGCAATGAAGAGAAAGGCTCTGACTCAACTCTTACATCAGGTTGCTGAGGTACACCTTTGGGTGAAAGGAAATAAGAACAACCACAGAAGCAGAATTAACTAACAGAAAAGCATGACATCTATTAACCCTCTTGGAGAATAAACTATAAAAAAGTGACTACAGCCTTCTTAGAATCTCCTGTTTGTAATTAAGCCCTCTCGTTTGATTTCCATTATAGCAGAGAGATGGATGCAAATCATGATCTACCTGAGTCCAAAGAGCTGAGTATTATTCTCCTTGTAATAGCCCGTCCCTGCCCCAAACTGAGACCAATACCATACCTTGTACAAGAGAAGCTTTCGAACATATTTTGAATAATTTAATTTTTAAGAGGTTAAGGAAAGGAAAAAAAGGAAAGCCTACAGGTATATATTACATGAGCATGTGCCTATGATACAAAATTTCCCTACTGCTTTTGGCAAAAAAAATAACGCTTAAAAAAAAAAAAGGAAACAAATTTTTAACCAAGAACAAATAGACCTTTTTTAGGATTATATCATGACCATGTTTTAAAAGGTTCTATTCAGTTTTATCACCTATAAGAAACGTAGTCTATAAAAATGAAATTTAGGAGTTCTCTTGCGGCACAGGGGTTAAGAATCTGCCGTTGTCACTGCTGTAGCTCAGGTTCGATCCCTGGCCAGGAGCTTCCATACGCTGTGGGCAGCCCCCACCTCTCAAAAGAATAAAATTTAATTGTGAGGGGGAAAAAAGGACTAATTATATTCAGTTATTTGTTGTGGAGGTAAGAAATGTTAGTTAAAATTAAATAGATGGCTTCAACCTTTTCGAACTTAAGATGTACGCTATACTTCCATTCTAATTTAAGGCAAAGAGGATGGATCTGTACAAATGCTCAAGGAGGTGGGCTAAGTGCTTTGCACATCAACAGTTATGCCAAGATGCTTGTTTCATTATGATCCATCTACACCAAGCGCAGTTCACTTCTTGCAGGCTGTTCTATGCTTTCCTATTACTTTTCAGATGAAGTCATCCATCTGCAGAAAATGAGCAAGTGGAATATTCATGAGTTAAGAGATAATTTTTATCATCCCTGGAGAGTCTTTCTTTGGGTTGTTTATTACCTGCAGAGCTCAACTGCATGAAAATTGATTAAGTATCATTTTCCAATTATAGTGATACCAGAACACATTCCTCAAAGCAAACACTACAAGTGTAATGGTTCTTACAATAGTAGGTATGCTTTTAGGGGTAAAGCCAGGTTTTGTGGATTCTGAATCTTACATGAGTTGAGCAGTTTTGTTTTTTTTTTTTTTAAGACACAAAATTACAAAAACAAGATTGCCAAAATCCTTCCCAGGGTTTTTTTAGAAAGGGCTAAAGGATTAAAATAAATGACCTGGAAGCTTCATTAACTTAAATATAAATCCACCTATGCAACTTTTTTAGCAAGTGATGACAAAAGATCAAAGGATTGATTTGTTTACCTACAACGTATATGGAAAGTATCAAATAGGAATTTCAATTTTCTTAATCTGAATTGAAAAAAAAAAGTGGTTAATGACTCATTTCTAACTGGTCCTTTGCCTGAATTAAACTACTGTGCTTGCTTACACTTTTTTGTTTTGTTTTGTTTTTGGTGGGGGGAGATGAGGACAGTTCCCATCTGAAATTCCTGTCTAACCTCTGTCAGATTGGGAGGCACGATGCTGGCATTCTTTACTTGCGGAAGCTGCTCGCATACTTTACCAGTCCTTGGGGCTGGTTCCAGCAAACATAAATCCCCACAGTGAAAGAACCCCTAGTCCTTAAGTCTTAGGTCAGAGGAACTCTTCCATTGCCAGCTCCCGTCTTTTGCCACACTACAAGAAGAAATCATCACTCCCTCTCCAACCTTCTATAGCCTTGGCAATCATCTCAATTACATTGCTTTTCTAGTTTTTTATTAGTTGTTTGTGTATGAGTCTACCTTTGCAAGAACTGGAGCTTCTTAAGAGCATGGAAATGCCTTTTCTTTAAACCTAGCCTAGCTCCTAATGGGGGCTTAATAAACGTCCATTGAATGAAAGGATGTTTTAGAGGTGAGCTGCTTTAAGTACGGACCAAAGTACAGATCAGTAGTAGCAGCGTCTGCTACTTAGAGCTTCTTAAAAATGTAAAACTTCCAGGACTATCCCAGGTCAACTGAATCAAAATGCACATTTTATCAAGACACTTAGGTGATTACTGGGCATATTAAAATCTTCGAAATGTTATTATTCTACTAGCTTTAAAGGAGGAGACTGTACCTAAAAGAATGTAGTTTTATATTTCACAATAATCAATCATTTCTTTGTTGTCTTTTTTTTTTTTTTTTCTTCACAGCCACACCTACGGCATAGGTGTCCAAATGGAGTTGCAGCTGTAGGCCACAGCAGCGCCAGATATGAGCTTCATCTGTGACCTATGCCATACTTGTGGCAATGCTGGATCCTTAACCCACTGATCAAGACCAGGAATTGAACCTGCATCCTCATGGATACTATGTCAGGTTCCAAACATGCTGAGCTACAATGGGAACTTCTTTTTTTTTTTTTTTGTCTCTTTGCCATTTCTTGGGCCACTTCCACGGCATATGGAGGTTCCCAGGCTAGGGGTCGAATCGGAGCTGTAGCCACCGGCCTACGCCAGAGCCACAGCAATGCAGGATCCGAGCTGCGTCTTCAACCTACACCACAGCTCATGGCAACACCGAATCGTTAACCCACTGTGCAAGGGCAGGGATCGAACCTGCAACCTCATGGTTCCTAGTCAGATTCGTTAACCACTGCACCACGACGGGAACTCCAGGAACTCCTCTTCATTTGTTTGTAATATTTCTGGCTATATTGCTCATAGGAACAAAGGACAAATGACCCAGTGGACTATTATTCCACTTCATTCTTGTCCCTAACAAAATAAAATACTAATTTGAAAAGCACAAACAAGAAATAAAAGAAATTTAATATTTGGTTAAAAAAAGTACAGGAGTTCCCACTGTGGCTCAGTGGTAATGAATCCGAACAGTATCCATGAGGTTGCAGGTTCAATCCCTGGCCTCGCTCAGTGGATGAAGGATCTTGCATTACCAAGAGCTGTGGTGTAGGTCACAGATGCAGCTGGGATCTGGCGTTACTGTGGCTGTGGTGTAGACTGGCAGCGGTAGCTTCAATTCGACCCCTAGTCTGGGAACCTCCATGTGCTGTTGCTGTGGCCCTCAAAAAAAAAAAAAAAAAAAAAAAAAGACAAAAAAAAATTTACAACATAGTAGAACTGGTGAAAAGAGGGTGGTGATGAATATTAAAAATACTAGCATGAAAGCTGAGCTGTCAATTCAGATCCCAAACCGGTGTCTTGCCCTTTTTTGGGGGGTGGGTGTTAAACAAAGTCTTCAAAAGCCCAAGTCTGATCCCAGAAGGCTCTGCAGATCAATGTGTCTGTGCTCTGGGAGCTCAAATGTGGAAATTAGACAAAATCAAATTTAGCCAGATTGCTGTCCCAGCCCATCCTCTAAAATGTATGTGCCTATGAATTCTCAGATTTGAAATTAAAGTTCAGCTAGTTTTCATTTCATGAGAGAACCATTAACTAGTACTTTCAATTTACCGCCTTCCTCCTCATTCCTCTTTTTTTTTTTTTTCCTTTCTGTTTTGGTTGCCCTGTGGAATATGGAAGTCCCCGGGCCAGGGGTCAGATCCAAGCTGAAGTTGCGACCTATGCCACAGCTGGCAGCAATGCTGGATCCTTAACCCTCTCTTCCAGGCTGAGGATCAAACTTGCATCCCAGTGCTGCAGAGATGCCACTGGTTCCATTGTGCCACAGTGGGAACTCCCCTTATGCTTCTCGTTGAGCAGTTTTCTAACTGTCTGGACTTTTTCCAGCTTGATTGTGAGAGAAAATCATCTTGTTTCTACCTTCAGAGTGGCTATCTTTTCAGGCACTTAGGTAATTTACAGAAAAGAGTTATCACATATTATAAATGTGATTAAGTCTGGATAGGTATAAACATATCCATCTGAAGAAGATACATTTCAATGCAAATTTAAAGAAGAAAAGAAAGAAATTAAAGAATTCAAAGAACTGTCACCTATGGCAGAAGCTATTAGTCATGTCACAGTGAAGAAATAATGACTGTCTGAGAGTTGCTCAGTTCTTCAAGGTGAACTTCAAAAGAATGACGTGACTTCAAAGAAAATAACAGGAAAAAGAGTTTGAATCATAGCAGAGACATTGCTGGGGAAATTAGGCATGTGACTATTTTAATCAATACACAAGTCCAAAACTTGTCAAAATTTATTTTTCCTTTTCAAAAGTCAGACTTTGAAATTTCATTCAACACAAAATAAATTAGAAGACTTTCATATGATTGCATGCATAGTATCTTGGTTTAATTTCAATGTAATCGAGAATAATCCAGAAACCTAGTAAAATATTGCCATTAGGTAGAAGTTATTCTTGTTCTATCTGCATTAGTCAGGAAAGGTTATGTTATACTGTTGAACAAAAATTAACCCCTAAATCTCAGTGCCTTAATAATACATATGTTTGTTTCTTACACAAATCATAAAGTTGAACAGTTCTCCAGGCAATTCTGTAAAAGCTGAAGGGGCTTTTTACCACTTCAGTTCTAGTCCCTTGCCTAGGATTAATCAAAAGAGCCTGTCTCACCTCCAAGAGGCTAGGAAATGTATTTTTCTAAGTGTCCATGAGGAAGAGGAAAACAAGATATTGGAGAGCCTTAGTAACGATATTAGTGAGCATGACAAGTAAGATGGTATCAACAGAAGGTCTAGCATCAGTGGAAACAAACTGATAAAGGGGAGTAAACAGAGGCACAGTTTGGGATGAAAAGAAAGGAGGTATCATCATTGGTCAGGAATGGTATTACCTCATTTTTAGTGTAGAAATATCTAGAAAAATATATATTAGGCAAGTCCTTTGAATCAACATATACTTTTAGTGTATTATAATTGCTCATTGTTTAAAATAATTCCAGTATGACAGTTCTGGAAAGGGAAGAACTGACCCATTCTCTAAGTTTTAGTTTTCTATTACTGCATAACGAGTTATCACAAACTTAGTGGCTTAAAACAATGGTCACTTATGACCTTATATCTCTCTAGTCAGAAGTCAGACATGGCATAACTAGTTTCTTGACTTAAGAGTCTCATTGGGCTAAACCAAGGTATCATCCAGGGTTGTGGTTTTCATTCATAGCTTAAGGTTCAGGGTCAGTGGTTGAACATCTCTTTCTCATATTACCTCTTCAGCAACAATGAAACTCTGGTCCTTTTCATACTTCAGATCTCTCTGACTTCCTCTCCTGATTTTAAGGGATCCTATAATTATTTTGGGCCCATCCAGAAAATCAAGATAACCACTTCTCTATCTTGAGGTCAGCCTATTAGGAATCTTAGTTGCATGTGCAAATGTCCTTTTGCCGTGTAATATAGTGACAATACACAGGAATGACACCAACTGGCAGAGATCATGAAGCCTAAAACTCTGACTACCACACTGTGATAGAAAGCTCTCTCTTTAATATTTCTGTTTCATATGTAAGAATTTTGTTTGCCGAATAGGTTTTCACAAAGCAGGCACAACTGCAATGTATCTGGGTTCAGATGAGTGATGAATTAAGAAAGAGAAAAATGTATAGAATAAACTTGGCTAATTTGGGGATGAGGGAAAATGAGGACAAATAATAGGGGACTCGAGCAAACTATGATATATGTCGAAATGTGGAGACATAAGCAAGGAGAATAAAAGAAGCAGGAGGTGTGCAATTGGAAGCACACTCAATGAAGGAGAGAGTAAGGTTGATACAAGGAATCAGTGGAAACATTTTATATGTAGTACGGGTTATTAACAGCAAAGAGAATTTATATTACCTGTGGTAATTCAGGTACTAAAAAACTTAAATATGTTGAAAATGTTATGATTTCCCACTATGTAAATGAATTACAAGGAATAAAGCAGGTTTTTTTGGCATTCACAATTATATTATACAGTCATCAAAGTACAGTAACAACTGAAGGAGATAATATGTATATGAGTGGTTAGTTCATACTCAGCTCCTAAAAAAAGAGTTAATGGTAGAAATAAGTTCAATTATTAAAAAAAACCTGATCATTATTAGCCACTATCAAATCAATAAATGGAGCCAGACATAATGTCTCCTAAATCAAACTGTCTATTACCCATAGGAACTTTTTCCTGTCCATCCTCTGGTTGAGGTTCTAATACCTCTGAAATGAACCAGAAATAAACCAGGAGAGAAAAGAGGAAAAGTACAAGATGCAATAACCATTTGCCAGAGTTTTATACTTCACTCATGTTACCTCAAAAATAAAAAAAGGCCAAGAAGAGATTCTAGAGTCAATCTATATTCATATAGTCAAATACATTCAAGCCATATTGAGTTAAAATTGAACAGTTATATTTCATTTCAGGCTGAACTGTTCAGGGTCTTTAAAGTGCTAATGTGCTTTGTGAGTCTTTAATGGAGGAATATAATTTGAAGATTTTCCAAATTTCTGTGACTAAATAAATTTCTTTTAGTTCAGACCATGGCAGAAATGGCTAGCTGTCCAAAGTTCGTGCTTTCTTTTCCATTGTACAAAGTGGAACACGGGAAATGACTCCCAGCTAAGGAGTGCAATTCCTGGCTCCTTTTGTTACTAAGTATGACCACATTCCTAATTCGTGGCAATGAGTTTTGAGAGAAAATTGTGTGAGCCACTTCTTCAAACAAGGCTTTTGAGAAATGGGTATTCCTTCTCTACTATCCTTCTGTCAGCTGGTAGAGAAGACAATGGCAGACCCTCAAGAAGAAAGGACCCTGAGTTTTTGAATCACTATGTGGAGGAAAATTCTCACTAACTAGAGTATATATATATATATATATATATATATATATATATATATATACATACTAGACCAGTGATTTTTGTCTCTGAGGAAACGTTTGGCAATATTTGGAAATATTTTTGGTTATCACAGTTGAGAGGGGGTGATACTAGCCTCACTGGGTCGAGGTCAGGAATGCTGCTATTATTCTACAATGCACAGAATAGCCACCGCCAACAGAGAATTATCTAGTACAAAATGCCAATAGTGCCAAGGTTGAAAAACACTTAATTAGACTGTTCAGTGTGTGGGGGGATATATAAATGTATTTACATATAGCATTATATGGAAAATATGTATATATGATATATTTATAGATAGCATTAAGCCTCTGGAATCTTAGGGTTTGGTGTAGCAGCCACTATTAATTTATACGCAGCTTCCCGTAGAACTAGTGTTCCAAAGACCATACTTCAGGAAAAACAGAAGATAGAATCAATACCAAGATAATACATTACATTGGCTGCCAAGACATGCTGACTCTATCCTCAGACAATTTCTGAATTCTATTCCAATCTCTGTTTTCACTGCTAACATCCTCCTCATGTATACATTTTCTGCACCTGGTCTATTATAATAGTTTCCTAAAGGTGCTCTTCTCTAGTATCTTAGTTGTTGTCACAACGTTAAGAATGGCTGAACCAGAACTTGTAGTCAAGCTTTTGCTTCTAAATCCTTTGTACTTTTTTTACTGAAGAGTGAGAGTGAGCGTAATATAGAGAAAGCTTAAGCTTGAGGATGGAAAAGACATATTTAAATCTTAGTTTTGATACTTCGATTAAATTTGTGAAAAATAACTAAGTACATGTCTTTGAGTTTTACCTCATTTAAAAAATAGAAATAAAAATAGTTTAAAAATAAAGTTTATATATAAAGTCTATAATTTTCTTTAAAGAATTAGTATAGTACTTGGAACATGGTAAGTTTCCATGATATCATAACAAATCATTAGGGGAAAAGAAGCCCATATTGCACCAGGACCCCTGAACTATTTGTTAGTCCTCTCCCTCTAGGCAAATGTTGGATTATCCTTCAGTGAGTTTATTCAGGGTGATGGGAAATCTTTAAGATTGTTCAAGCAAATGTGAGCTTGCACAGAATACTCAGATTTATCACTAACATTTTGTTTTTGTGATACTTGGGACCTGCAGTCAGCTCAGATCTGGGTTTCTTTCAGTAGCCATTCAATCTTTTAGTGCACTGCTTTTAAAGTTGCATTTTATACTATAACTAGGTTCTTTTTAAAAAAGGTGTCTAAAAATTTTTTATTATAACTGATTTACGATGTTCTGTTTTTATCTGCTGTACAGGAAAGTGACCCAGTTATACACATACATACATTCTTTTCCTCATATTATCCTGCATCAGGTTCAATCACAAGTGATTAGATATAGTTCCCTGTGCTATACAGCAGGATTTCATTGCTTCTCCACTCCAAATGCAATAGTTTGTATCTATTAACCCCAAACTCCCAAGTCATTCCACTCCCTCCCTCTCTTCCCTTGACAACCACAAGTCTGTTCTCCATGTCCATGAGTGTTTCTTTTGGGTAGATAGGTTCATTTGAGCCATATATTAGATTCCAGATGTAAGCGATATCATATGATATTTGTCTTTCTCTTACTTAGTATGAGAATCTATAGTTCCATCCATGTTGCCACAAATGGCATTAAGTTGTCCTTTTTTACGGCTGAGTAGTATCTCATTGTGTAAATACACCACGTCTTCTTAATCCATTCATCTGTCAATGAACATTTAGGTTATATCCATATATGGGCTATTGTGAATAGTGCTGCAATGAATATAGGGGTGCATATATCTTTTACTATGAAAGTTTTGTCTGAATATATGCTAGACCATACGGTAGTTTTATATTTAGTTTTTGAGGTACCTCCATACAGTTCTCCATAGTGTTTGTATCAATTTACACTCCCACTAAGAGTTTATGAGGATTCCCTTTCCTCCATACCCTCTCCAGTATTTGTTGTTTGTACTCTTATTAATGATAGCCACTCTGATGGGTGTGAGATGGTACCTCATTGCAGTTTTAATTTGCATTTCTCTAATAATTAGTGATATTGAACATTTTTTCATGTGCCTGTTGGCCATATGTGTATCTTTAGAGAAATGTCTATTTAAGTCTTTGGCCATTTTTCAATTGGGTTGTTGGTTTGTTTTCCTGTAGTTATATAAGTTGTTTGTATATTTTAGCGATTAAGCCCTTGTCACTTGCATCATTTGAAACTAATTTCTCCCATTCCATAGATTGTCTTTTTTTTTTTTTAATGTTTTCCTTAGCTGTGCAAAAACTTGTAAACTTGATTAGGTCCCTTTGGTTTGTTTTTATTTCTGTTGCCTTGGGAGACTGACCTAAGAAAACACTTATAAGGTTGATATCACAGATTGTTTTGCCTACCTTCTCTTCTAGGAGTTTGATGGTGCCTTGTCTTACATTTAGGTCTTGAAGTCATTTTGATTTTGTTTTTGTGCATGGTGCAAGGATGTGCTCTACTGTCACTGATTTACATGCAGCTGTCCATTTTTCCCAGCACCACTTACTGAAGAGACTGTCTTTTTCCCATTTTATATTCTTGCCTCTGTTGTTGAAGATTAATTCACTGTAGGTGTCTGGTTTTATTTCTAGGTTGTCTATTCTGTTCCATTGGTCTGTGTGTCTGTTTTTGCATCAGTACCACACTGTCTTGATTATTGCAACTTTGTAATATTGTCTGAAGTCTGGGAAAATTTCTCCTGCTTGTTTTATTTTCCTCAGGATTGCTTTGGCAATTCTAGGTCTTTATGGTTCCATATAAATTTTTGGATTGTTTGTTCAAGTTCAACAAAAAATGTCATGGGTAATTTGATAGGGATTGCATTAAATCTGTAGATTGCTATGGGTAGTATGGCCATTTTAATGATATTAATTCTTCCAATCAGAAGCATGGAATGTCTTTCCACTTCTTTTAATCCTCTTTAATTTCCTTGATTAATGTTTTATAGTTTTCAGCATATAAATCTTTCACCTCCTTGGTCAGGTTTATTCCTAGGTATTTAATTTTTTGGGGTGTGATTTCAAAAAGTATTTTATTTTTATATTCCTTTTAAAATATCTCATTGTTAGTATATAGAAATGCAACCAATTTCTGAATGTTAATCTTGTATCCTGATGCTTTGCTGAATTTTTTGATCAGTTCGAGTAGTTTTTGTTGTGGGGTCCTTAGGGTTTTCTATATACAGTAGCAAGTCATCTGCATTGAGTGACTATTTTACCTCTTATCTTCCAGTTTGGATACATTTTATTTCTTTTGTTTGTCTGATTGATGTGGCTAGGACTTTAATACCATGTTGAATAAAATTGGTGGGAGTGGGCATCCTTGTCTTGTTCCAGGTTTTAGTGGGAAGGCTTTCAGCTTCTCTCTGTTGAGTATTATACTGGCTGTGGGTTTGTCATAAATGGCTTTATGTTAAGGTATGTTCTGTCTATACCTACTTTGGTAAGAGTCTTTATCATGAATGGATGTTGGATTTTGTCAAATATTTTTCTGCTTCTATTGAGATGATCATGTGGCTTTTGACTTTTTTGGTTAATGTGGTGTATTATATTGATTGGTTTGCATATGTTGATCATCCTTGTGAACCTGGGATGAATCCTACTTGGTCCTGGTATATGATCACTTTAATATTTTGTTGGATTTGAATGGCTAAGTTTTTTTTTGAGAATTTTTTGCATCTATATTCATCAAAAATAATGGCCTATAGTTTTCTTTTTTGGTAGTATCTTTGTTTTCTGGTATTAGGGTGATGGCAGCTTCATAGAATTTGGGATTGTTCCTTGTACATCACCCTTTTGGAAAATTTTAAGAAGAATAGGTATATGTTCTTCTCTGCATTTTTGGTAGAACTCACCTGTGAAGCCATCTGGTTCTGGACTTTTGTTTGTAGGGAGTGATTTCATTACATATTCAATTTCATTTCTAGTGATCAGTCTGTTCAATTGATCTATTTCTTCTTGATTCAGTTTTGGTGGGCTGTGTGTCTCTAGAAAGTTGTCCATTTCTTCTAGGTTGTTAAATTTGTTGGCATATGATTGCTCAGAGTATTTTCTTATCGTTTTTCGTATTTCTGCAGTATCAGTGGAGATTTCTCCTCTTCCTTTTTTTTTTTTTGTCTTTTTGCCATTTTCTTGGGCTGCTCCTGTGGAATATGTAGGTTCCCCAGCTAAGGGTCAAAACGGAGCTGTAGCTGCTGGCCTATGCCAGAGCCACAGCAACGCAGGATCTGAGCCGCGTCTGCAACCTACACCACAGCTCATGGCAACACCAGATCCTTAACCCACTAAGCAAAGCCAGGGATTGAACCCAAAACCTCATGGTTCCTAGTCAGATTGGTTAACCACTGAGCCATGACGGGAACTCCCCACCTCTTATTTTGTTTATTTGAGGTCTTTCTTCCTCTTGGTGAGTCTGGCCAGATGTTTGTCAATTTTGTTTACCCTTTCAAAGTACCAGCTCTTGGTTTTACTGATTTTTTTCTTTTTTTTTTTTTGAATCTCTATTTTATTTATTTCTTCCCTGATCTTTACGAGTTCCTTCCTTCTGCTGACTTTTGGGTTTTTTTGTTCTTTTTCTAATCGATTTAGGTGGTGGTTTAAGTTATCAATTTCAGATTTTGCTTCTTCTCTGAGGAAGGTCTGTATCGCTATGAATTTCCCTCTAAGCATGGCTTTTGTGGCATCCCATATATTTTGAATAGTTGTGTTTTCATTATTGTTTGTCTTTAGGTATTTTTTTAATTTAATTTTTGATTTTTCCTTTTTTTTTTGTCTTTCTGCCTTTACTAGGGCTGCTCTTTTTTCTTTTTCTTTTTTTGTTTATTTTTTGTTTTTTGGTTGTTTGATTTCCTTTTATTTTATGCTTGTTTCTTCTTCCTTTGAGTTTTTGTGAATGTATTGTTTGGTTTTGATTTTTGATTGCCTTATTTTTCAAGTATATTAACTGCTTCCTATATTTGCTCGTTTTAGCCTGATAGTCATATAGGCTCAAACACATTCTTAAAAAAGGAGTCTAGATATTCTTACTTTCCTTCTCAACATTTTGTAGTTTTGATTTCCTTTTTTAACATCTTCATATTTATCCTTTTGCTGTTCCTTGTGTTTACTATTGCATTTACAAAGCTTTTCTTCCCCTTTTATATCTGTATAATGGCTTATTTAAGTAATTACTTTCCAATTGTGATTTCCTCCATCCTATGGCATCTTCTCAATTCTTTCCTATTTAGAGATCTTTCAGTATTTCTTTTAGAATGGGTTAGTATTGCTGTAATCTTTTCGTTTTAGTTTGTTGGAGAAATTCTTTATTTTTCTTTCTCTTTTAAATGATATTCTTGCTGGGCACAGTATTCTAGGCTGCAAATGTTTCCCTTTTAGAACTTTAAATATATCTTGCCACTCTGTTCTGGCCTGTTTTGTTTCTGTAGAGAAATCAGCTGATAGCCTTATGGTGGTTCCCTTATCATTAACTCTTTGTTTTTCTCTTGCTGCCTTCAGAATTCTCTCATCTTAAATTTTGCCATTTTTATTATAATTTCTCTTGGGGTGTGTCTGTTTAGCTTCAATTTGTCTGGAGCCCTCTGTGCTTCCTGTATCTTGGTGTCTGTTTCTTTTATATTTGGAAAGTTCAGCCATAATTTCTTCAAATATATTTTCAATCCCCTTTCTCTTTCTCTTCTCCTTTTGGAATACATATTATTTATACACAATAGGGATTATGCCCACTTTATATTGTCCCATAGATCTCTTATATTGCTTTCATGTTTTTCTCATTTGGTTTTCTGTCTGCTCTCTGATGATTAGGTGATTTCCATTATTCTATCTTCCAAGTCAGTTGTTACTCTGCATTATTGATTCTGCTCTTCAGTGTCTTTTACTCAGCTTGGGTCTCTGCAAATAAATTTTCTAATTTTCTGGCTCCTCCTTATAATTTCTAGTTCCTTTCTACAGTAATCTGTATTACTGTTCATACCCACTCTTAATTCCTTCATATTTGCTCTTAATTCCTTCAGTATTTTCATATCTCCATTTTGAACTAAGAGTCTTTTCGACTACAGAGGTCAGTTTCATTGTTTGCTCTTCATGGGAATTCTCTTGTTCTTTTAACTGGGAATGGTTCCTGAGCTTATTAATTTTTCTTATATTTTTCTTATTCTATGAATTTAGGGGAAAAAAACTACTATAGTCTTGTTATTTATATGCAAGAGTGCTCCCGGGGTATTTTGTGAGGGCTTATTTTTTATTTTTATTTTTGGCATGAGGACTACTTTTGGTTTAAATGCTTTCTTTGTCTTTCCCTACTGTGTGGAGGCTGTTATCCCCCTGATAGGGGGTGCCGGTGTAAGGCATGTGAGTGTTTCATGGAAATGGAGGCAATGGGTAGGGCTAGCAGCCAATGCCTTCTTGCAGTAGAAAGGACCCACAGAGAATTGGTGCAGGCTGCTCATGGATGCAGAGCCCTGGGAAGTGGCAGTGACCCTTAGGAAGCTGTAGGCAGTGCTCAGAGCATTTGACAGTGGTAGTAGAAGGGCAAGTGTGTTCCTTGGGAATGAGAGAAACAATGGGTTGTGCTCAGTTGCAGTGCCATCCTCTGCACTGAGCCCTGAGGTGACTGGGGCCCATAGGTGGTGCCAGTTCATGGACCCCTGTTGGTTGTGGGCCACGCCCATCCCTGGAGTCTGAGCTGACTGATGTGGTTTGCTCCCACCACCTCTTGCCCTTGCAAGAGGTGCTCCACCACCCGAGAGCCTGTGTGTGTGTGGAGAAGGATATTCCTGTGATTGTCTGCCCTGCTTCCCCTTGCCCCCACCACCAATGGTGGCTTGGTTCTCTTCTGAGCCCAGGCTTCCTCCCTGGTGCCTTCAGCTTTCCCTCCCCCTGGTTCCCTCCACTCCTCAGTCATGGCACACTCCTACCCAGGCCTTCAGGCTGTCTCCACACAGCCAACCCTAATCCTCTCCTTGGAACTGACTTCTGGAGCCTCAAAGCACCCGGCCCCTGCCTGAGCATCTCGGGCTGTGGTGTCCAGAGTGGTGATATCGATGGTTTGTGTGGTTCTCTTTGTGCTTTGCCCTCCTCTTTGCAGCTTCTCCCCATTTCTCTGAGGCTCTGAGGTTCCCCCTCCATCCTGGCTGGTGGTTAGGTGGCATCCCAGGGTGTGGATTCCTTTCCTCTTTTACAGCTCCCTCTAAGGAGCACTGGTGCTATCCTGATTCCTTTTTTTTGTTTTTTTATCTCTGTCTTTTTCCTTTTGTTCTACCCAGTTATGTTGAGGATTTCCTGCCCTTTTTTGGAGGCTTAAGGCCTTCTGCCAGCATTCAGTATATGCTCTGTGCAAACTTTTCTACATGTAGATTTTTTTTTTGATGTGTTTGTGGAAGAAGGTGAGCATCACATCTTATTTCTGCCATCTTGATCCTACCTTCTCTATAACTACATTCTTATTTTTAGTCATTTATTTACAATAAATTTACATTCTAAAAACCAGCTTGAAAAATCAACAAAAAACATTATTCCTCCTTTCTGGAAATCCTTCATGTCAAAATTTTGCTTTTTAGGGCCCTGCCTGTGGCATATGGAAGTTCCCAGGCTAGGAGTCAAGTCAGAGCTACAGCTGTCAGCCTACACCACAGCCATAACAACAAGGGATGCGAGCCATGTCTGTGACCTATACCATAGCTCATGCAAGGCTGGATCCTTAACCCACTGAGCAAGGCCAGGGATTCAAACTGCATCCTCATAGATACTAGTTGGGTTTGTTACCACTGAGGCATAATGGGAACTCCTTCATGTCCAAATTTTACTACTCTACTGAAGGCTTCACTTTTCACCTTGAAAACTTCTCTGGGACATCTGCTGAAGATAATCTCCTTCATCAGTATCTATCTCTGTATTCATTCACTTCATTGATTTATTCATTCCACAAATATTCATTAAGCACAAAGCTCTGTGCCAAGAATATTCTTTTTTTCTTTTTTGTAATGAGCGCACCTGCAGCCTATGGAAGTTTTGGGGCCAGGAGTCAAATTGGAGCTGCAGCTGGGGCTATGCCACAGCCATAGCAATATCAGATCTGAACAGCATCTGCAACCCACACCATAATTTATGGCAACACTGGATCCTTAACCCACCGAACAAGGCCAGGGATCAAATCCACATCCTCAAAGAGACAAGGTCAGGTCATTAACACACTGAGCCATAATGGGAACTCCAAGACTCATCATGTTGGACACTGAACTCTGCTAATGTCTTGGTCTCTGTTACTAGACTAAATTCCTTAAGGGAGCAGACCACAGATTACTGACTTAGACATAGTATGTAGACCTGCACATCTTAAGTGCTTAATAAATATCTCTACTACTCTTTACTTCACACAAAAGACAGAGACTATTACTGCTTTTTTTTTCTTTAACCATGTGTTTTCTAAATACCTCAGTGGCCACCAAGGAGAGGATTCACAAATCAAAAACACGCACAAAATTTAATTCCATTGGTTCCTATATTCCACCTGTGGTGTTCAGCAACTCAGTTACAAATTAAGATAGGGATTCATAAAACAAAACTACAACTTGGGCAATCCTGCTCCATTCTCCTTGAGTATACTCAGGGAATAATATCAATTTTCTAACACACATGTAACAATTATGCACGTAAGAAGTTTTGCTAATGAAAGAGGAATAAAAGCCCAATAATGTGTAACAATTACATCCACCAAATGAGTTTAGGGGATTGAGAATACTGATTGTTTATATATAAAGAATTTATATGAGCTGAAACAGTACCACTTGCAGTCTCTTAAGCACAGCGATTATGTGAAATAAACAAATCAACAGGCCTGTATTTGTACAACCATTAACATTTTATATTAAGAAGCAAATATCCCCAAATAATGCTATTTATGTCAAGTGCTAAATAGCAAAGTTTTCTGCAGGATACTTTTCTATCAAAAGTTTTTTTTATATGTAGCTGTTGAGTTTGATGCTTATGTGCAACATTTTAGGAAAACTCTTTTACATGTGCTTTATTTGTCAAGAAGTTTCCTTTCAACTGTTCTCAGAAACAGCAGAGAATATTTTTTTTCTTAAGAGAATTGGGAGCTGGCATTAGCTTAGGCATTTAAAAGCAGGAACTTTCTTTTTTCATTTGCTTATCCTTAGTAACTAGTGCCACATTTGCCTCATGTGAGGAACTTAGCAAATGCTTTCTGAGTAGATGAATGAATGAATGAATTTGGCCTTCACATGATATTAAATTTTAAATATATAGAAAAAAATCCATTTATTTTTTCTTTTAAGCATTTATAATTATTATTCTGTTAATTTGAAATTAATGGCTGAAGAACTAATAATAACATAATATTAGCACATTAATACAATGTTAGCATTAACATAGCCATCAATGCATTTCAACATATGTATTCTTTTTGGCTATGCTCATGGCATTGCGGAAGTTCCTGGGTCAGGGAATAAACCTGAGTCACAGCAATGACAATGCTGAATCCTTAGTCTGCTGAGCCACCAGCAAACTCCTTCAATATTTTTAAGTGCTGGTGTTTATAATACATTCATTTCTGATGACATTTCAGAGATTTCACACTATAACATCTTTTTTACTTTTTTAGTTTTAATACACAACTATAATTAAGTATTCAACTATTTTATCACAAGAAAGAAATAAATGAGAAGAAAGGTCTATAAAACAGATTTCCTTGGACATTTAATAACAATAATGATATCCAATTTTTCTCCTGTCTATTAAGTTTTATAAAATATTTTCACATACATCATCTAAACTCATCTCACCATAACCTTAGGAGATGGGTGTCAATATTCTGGCCCTACAGACTGAGAACCCCAGAGAAATCAGTGGGCATGTATAAAGACACACTGTAGTCTCTACCTACCTCACTTTCATCAATTTATAGAAATCCACTCTAGCACTTAATGATGGATGTAGAGACATATGTTTAGAACTAATTAAATGACTATTAAAAACCCTTTCCAATTCCTATTAATGGAAAAGATACTAAGATCAGATTACCAATTTGGTGAAATTGCAAAAGAACAAAAAAAAAGGGTAATAAAATCCCTGGTTAATGCATGGCATAATGAAGATGCTAATGGGTTGAATACTTGGGTATATTTTGTGAAACTCATCAAGTCTGTGTAATGGGAATCCTGAGCAACTCTCTCTGCTGTTCAGCCTTCCTCCGATGGGGTAGGAGCCCAGCTGGCTCAGATTCTAGGCAGGCCAAATGTTCCAGGATCTGTTATTATTCAGATCCCAAATAATATTAAGATGAGCATGATTAGGACTTATAAGGACTAACTCAATACTAAGACAGGATAGCAAGAGAAAATGTCAGGCTGTATTGTAAAAATTGGAAATATGACTCAACAATGAGAAGGAGTTCAGTGATGGTCACACAAAGAAGCGTAATAGAATTGAGTGAAATGTTACTGCCCTAGATAAGAAATTGACTGAGGCAGAAAACAGCGTGGAATAACATGCTTTTTGGGGGTAGATAAGTCTAAACACTCAAATTTCCAGGAATTTAACCTCTCTTAATATAGTCCTCTGTATCTTCTAGACCCCAATATTCACTATTATTACTCTGTGTGCAGTTGTTCAGTGTCATATGTGGGTGGGCCAGGGCCAGCCAAACACACAGGCTGTTGCTCCTGCCCCAGGCTCTGGAGGCAAACAAGTCTCTCTCTTAAGGACATTAATTGGGAAAAAAATACAACAATTTTCATCATAAATGGATACAAGATCACATCCTCTTTTCTATGCTTCTACTCTGTCTTTGACACACACTTCTAATATCAGTCCACTGAGAAGGCTGGGTGAGAGAAGAGTGGTCTCTTCCCACAGAGGCCTGCCTTTCTACTCTAAGGTCAGGGCCCAGGTCTCTAGGTCCTTGGCAGGAAGAAATGCAAGACATAAGACAGAGAATCTCCCCATCCATGCAATACCCATCTCCCCACCTCCTCCCCCATGCCTGCCTATCTCCATGGCTCTCCAGACATCTCTGGATTATTTCAACAGAAAGGTTATGAAGACCTTTCTTTATAACTAGGCTAGAGGAAGAGTGGTCACCTCCAGATACCTGAGTACAGGAATTTAGCCAGAACTGGTTTTGCCAGGAGGAAGGCTGGAGCAGCCAGTTAAGACTTAGGCAACCCCATCCTGGGTTGTCTCTATCTCACTGACTAAGTCTAACAAAGTTCCTTAATTCTTTTTTTTTTAAATTAATTTATTGTTTTTTAGGGCCACACCCAAGGCATATGGAAGGTCCCAGGCTAGGGGTCTAATTGGAGTGGTAGCTGCTGAGCTAAGCCACAGCTCATGCCAATCCTGGATCTTCAACTCACTGAACAAGGCCAGGGATTGGACCTGCATCCTCATGGATACTAGTTGGGTTTGTTACCACTGAGACACAATGGGAACTCCCTGGCTCCTCAATTCTTACGAGGCTATTTGTTCTTTCATTGTCTGTCTCAGATTTTTATTGGGACTCCTTGAATAAGATTCTTTATCATTTTATTGGGAATCCTTGAATAATCCTTGAATAATACATGGGAAAGTCAGAATAAAGGACCAATGGTTGTATAGAGTATTTTCTAGGCATAGACTAGGGGAAATCATGAGGACAGTAACAGCTAAAATACACACTCTACACAGGGTTCTAGGGACTTTCCTCAGCACCTTACATGTATTACCTGACGTAGTCCTCAAACAACTTTATGGTAGGGACTATTACTCCAATCTCATGGAGTAGGAAGCTAAATCACGCTCAAGGTGATACAGGCCACAGAGCAGGAGTTTAAGCCCCAGCAGACCAGCTGAGCCAATGACCTTAACCATTGTAGCATGTTAGACAGCTACAGTACCAGCCACCTGTTCTGTGTCATCTCCCCCAACTCCTTAGCTTGCAGATTTACTCCTACTATGCCAAACCAGAAACAGTTACTGCACGTGCTGTTTTTCCCTTTTTCTGTGTCTCTTTTTAAAGATCATTGTGCTTTCCCCATGGATTTCCCTTCCTTAAACCTCATCTTTCTTGGGGACTTCTTTTCTATAATTAAGATTATTGTTTAGGGAAATCCACTCAATAGTTTATAATAACCTGTTGGGGAAAAAAAAGAATGTATGTATGTATACACATAACTGATTCACTTTGCTTTACACCTGAAACTAACACAACACTGTCAATCAACTATACTCCTATAAAGTTAAAAAATTATGTATATAGAAAAATAATCTTATAGAAATGAGATTTTTATAAAATACTTTTTAAAATATCCATTTATAAAATTTTTTTCTCTCCTGAACTTGGTAACATTAATTACTCCTTTGTTTGTGTTCCACTGTACTTTTTACTCCCTCTTTACAGTTATCACATTGCATTTCATTTATCTGTTACATATCTTTATCATCTACAAGCCTGAGCCCTCCTTGAAGACCTGGGCTCTGCATCTCATTCTTCTTTGTTGCATCAGTACCTCACATAAGATCTCGCACTAGTAAATGTACTCAATAAACATTTCTGTAACAAGTGAATGAATGAATGAATAACAAGAATGTGTGGATAGCATTTAAGAGCCTATGATGTGATTTTTATGCATACTCTTATTTATCTACATAGACACACATACGTACGACAAATACTCATGCAGACTTTATAGCGGGTATCATTAGCCTCAATGACATCTGAGAAAACTGCATTGAGAGAAATTATTATCATCTCTCCAACTTTAAGTCCTGTTCCGAGGATTTGGAAATGACAATTAGTTCACTGTAGTAAATCTAGTTATATATGTCAATTTATTGATCAATTTTGATTCAAAATTTTGTTAGACTCATAAGCAATATTCTAACTAGGACACTAACATGTTTCTACTCTCCTAACAGAAATACTTTTGTGCTATTAATTACTGAGGATGGTATTTAATTTTTACTTATTGGTTTTGATTCATTTAGAATAGCTGATTACAAATTCTCTAATTCAGCTTTTCAGAGTTGTGTGCTAGCCTGCCTTAGTGTTTGTGCACAAGGCACTAGCTTTTTAAATAGGCACCCCCTTAAATCAGGCATACTGTTTAAGAAAGTTAATTCACTCAGGTAGAACTAGCCAGATACCCTTCATTCTAATTCAGAAATGGAAAAGTCGTGTAAATCCTTAAGAATGTGAACATTGGTCAAACACAGACTCCCTAGTCGAAAAGGATTTTAAAACCCAAATAAGTCAGGGTAGAATCAGTGAGAACTACTACTTCCAAGAGCATGTGTATCATAATAATTATAAATTAACTATCTATATCATGGGTCAGAAAAGGAAATAGGCTAAAGATTTAAATCAATTTATTTCATAGTTTTATGTATCAAAAACAAACCAAAACCAAAAAAAAAAAAAAAACCCACACACACACACATTTCTTGCAAGCCAAATACACTTTAGGCTCTGATAAATCTTGAGGCAGATATAAAGACAGAATTCTTGCCTCTGGGAATTACAGACGCATAACCAAAGAGAAAGTGATCTGTGCTACCAAAGCATTAAATTTAAACTTCATTGGAACCCAGAGGAGGGTGCAATTAACAGGATGAGAGGGAAGGCTTCACAGAGGCAGTGGTATTTCATGAGGATATGCCCTAAAGAGGAACAAAATTTTTTCAGATGGGAATAAAAGAAAAAGACATTCCAGGCATAGAGAAGAACAAGTGAAAAGCATGCTTTAGGAAAAATCACAGAATGACTAGAAAAATAACTTCTGTGTGACTGGAAAGAATGAGGCCGAGGGAGAGTAATACAGAGTTGATAGGGATATAAAAGAAGCCAGGCATTGGATGACTTTCACTAAGGTCATGAAGGTCATTGGAAAACTGCAAAGAGAATTGAATACCTCCATGTTTATGTCCTGACTGAGCCGTCTATACACTTCTGCCACAGCAGCTATAACAAGGTATAGTTATTTGTCCACAATAGTGTAGTTTTCTCCTATTAAAGTACAAACTTCTTGAGGGCAGAAGCCAAGACATACAGATGATCAATAAGCACATGATATGATGCTCAGAATCACTAATTGTCAAAGAAATGCAAATCAAAACTACAATAAGGTATCAATTCACACATGGCAGGATGGCTATCATCAAAAAGTCTACAAAATAAATGCTGGAGAAAGGGAACCATCCTACACTATTGGTGGGAATGTAAATTGGTAAAACCACTGTGGAGAACAGTATAGAAGTTCCTCAAAAAGTAAAAATAGAGCTACCATATGATCCAGCAACCCCACCCCTGGACATATATTCTGAGAAAACCAAATTCAAAAAGATACATGCATGTGGTAAATTCATTGAGTATAAAAAAAAATAAAATAAAAAGTTAAGAAATAAATTAAAAATATTAAAAAATAAAAAAGTAAAAATAAAATAAATTGAAAAAAAAAGATATATGCTCCTCATGTTCATTGCAGCACTATTTACAATAGCCAAGATATGGAACCAAGCTAAATGACCACTGACAGGTGAATGGATTAAGAAGATCAAAAAGACAACCCAGAGAGTGGGATAAAATCTTTTCAAATGATGCAACTGACAAGGGCCTAATCTCCAAAATATACAAACACCTCATACAACTGAACAACAACAACAAAAACAAACAACCCAATCAAAAAATGGGCAGAAAATCTACATAGACATTTCTCCAAAGACATACAGATATCCAATAGGCACATGAAAAGATGCTCAACATCACTATTATTAGAGAAATGCAAGTCAAAACTGCAATGAGGTACCACATCACACCAATCAAAATAGCTATCATTAATAAGACTGCAAATTACAAATGCTGGAGAGTATGTGCAGAAAAGGGAACCCTCCTGCATTGTTGGTGGGAATGTAAATTTGTACAACCACTATGGAAAACAGTACGGAGATTCGAAAGAAAACCAGCACTACCTACCATATGATCCAGCAATCCCACTCCTGGGCATATATCCAGATAAAACTTTCATTCAAAAAGAAACATTCACCCCCTATGGTCAGTGCAGCACTATTCACAATAGCCAAGACATGGAAACAACCCAAATGTCCATAGACAGATGAATTGATTAAGAAGATGGGGTACATATAAAAAAAAGGGACACTACTCAGCTGTAAAAATTAACAAAATAATGCCTTTGTAGCAACATGGATGCAACTAGAGATTCTCATACTAAGTGAAAAAGACAAATACCATACCACTTATATGTGGAATCTAAAATATGACATAAATGAACCTATCTACAAAATAGAAACAGACTCAGATATAGAGAACACACTTGTGGTTGCCAAGGGGAGGAAAAAGGGGGTAGAATGGATGGGGAGTTTGGGGTTGGTAGATGGAAACTATTTCATTTAGAATGTATAAGCAATGAGGTTGTACTATACAGCACAGGTAACTATTTCCATTCTCTTGAGACAGAATATGATGGAAATATGAGAAAAAATAGTGTATATGTACATATACATATGTATATGACTGAGTCACATTGCTGTACTGTAGAAATTGGTACAACATTGTAAATCGACTATATTTTAATAAAAAATTTAAAAAAATAAAAAAGAAGTCGATAAATGGGAGTTTTTAGTTTCTTACATTCTTCCTCTTCCTGTCTACAAAATGTAATGCATAACTCTAAAATAGCATCTTGACCATGTACATAAGAAAAATTTTAAGAATTCTTATTAAATCATATATTTTGATCACAAAAAGAAGATATGGTATATATGTACAATGGAGTACTACTCAGCCATAAAAGGAAATGAAATATTGCAGCAACATGAATGGATCTAGAGATTATCACACTAAGTACAAACTTAGAAAGACAAAAATATATCACTTCTAAAATAGGATACGAATGAAATTATTTACAAAATAAACAGATTCATAGACATATAAAACAATTTTATGGTTACTAAAAGGGAAGGGGGTGAAAAATTAGGAGTTTGGGATTAGCAGATACAAATTATTATATATAAAACAGATAAACAACGAGGTCCTACTGTATAGCACAGGGAACTATATTCAATACCGTATAATAAACTATAAAGGAAAAGATTATGAAAAAATATATGTTGTATAACTGAATCACTTTGCTATAGACTAGAAACTAACACAACATTGTAACTTAACTGTACCTCAATTTAAAAAAAACTTCAAAAATAAATCAAACCTCCACCAACAAGACATACACTGAGTGAGTGAACTATGCCTTCTCATACCACACAAAGTCTGGACTCAAAGTCTTGACAGTGTGGTGCTTTATGGGAAGACTGTAGAATCTTGTGTCTACTTTAATTAAAACCAAGATGACAAACTCTTTCATAACTGATTTTCTCTAAATATCTGAATCATCTGGTTGCTTCAGTGATATAATGGGCTTTCTTACTCCTAATATCTCTATTTTGACTAACTAACAAGCTTACCCATCTTCCAGCTTCCACTGAACTTGACTATTTGGGAACATTTTCCAGAATTCTTCTAGCACTTTTTTAGTCAGATCCAATCATGTCTGTTTTAATTGCATTGGTCATAGACATATTACGATTCAAAGAGATTCAGAGACTAATTGTTTTTTGCACATTAGCCCTTGACACATTTATCTTGAATCTCATTGGCACTTATTCAATTGATGCTTCTTGGCAATTGCTCAATCATTAGTTATCACCTACAGGGAATCAGATTTTAATCAGAATTTTACTTTTAACTATACATTGCAAATTTACATGGGGTTAGTGCCAGCCAATTTTTGGGGAAAAGAATTCCAAGTGGTTCTTAGAGTTTTGGCTAAAAGATCTTCAAAATTGACACTCGTGTAATTTGAATTCAATGCCACACATTCTGACCCCTTAGAATATATGAAAGAAAAGGGGGTTGTTTGAACAATAAGAAGTTTGAAATATTTATCATTTAAAATACATAATTTTGTCAGACCAAAGTTATAATTTAGAAACATGAGGTGACAACTGTCTTTCAGGATCTAGCAAAAAACAGTATATAAATCCTCCTACTGTTTATTTTCTATTTCTACACTTGCTGCTTATAATGAAATCATGGCTGGTTGGTGGTGTTCACTGGTAAAGCAGGTGCGCTCTGGAATCAGATTGCTTGAGTTCAATGCCAGTTCCAACACTGTGAGCCTTAGGTATATTTTTAAGCTTTCTGGGCCTCAGTTTCCTCATGTGTTTAGTGAGCATCATAATCACATTTCCATGACCAAAATTGTGGTGAAGATCAAATGAATTATCTAAGGAAAAAACCCACTTGGCACAAAACCGGGTTTCTCACATATACTCTATGGATGCTGGGGATTGTAATTATACCCTGGTATGCACTCAAATAACTGTAAGACAAAATGATAAAATGCTACCAGAATGGTACAGATAAAACTCTCTGGCCATAGTGTCTCTCAAATTACTTTTTAATGGAAAAGTTATAAACCAGAGAAAGAAGAAAATGATGCTGGCAGGTATCCCTGTACTAAAAAAGAGCAAACACAGAGAAAGAAAATCAATGGAGGATTTAAAATGTTCTTTTTTGCTTTGACATCTAACCTCCTGCTTCCAAATTTTTCCAATGTAATAGTATAACCAATTTTAAGGATGAGATGGTACCACATTTCTCTTAATCCATATGACTCAAGTGGTTCACAAAACAGAGGTCAATGGTATCAATATTTTTTGACCAAATATTGTAATTAAATCTCAACAAGCAGCCAGATTGCCAGAATGGATGTAGAATATAAAAAAATGGAAGGTGCATATTCTCTGAGGAAGCAATTATGTGGCCTGGATCATTTCACATATTACTTTTCTGAAGCTACAGGAAGACACAATTACATGGCCTGGAAATAAAGGGAACCGAGTAAACACCTGGGATGCCCAAATTTAAGTGGGTCTGAAGTGGTATAGAAGAGAAGTTTAGAGCAGTGCTTCAACCACGATATGCATTTGGATCATCTGAGGATCTTATTTAAAAACTATGTGGAGTTCCTGCTGTAGCACAGTAGGTTAAGAACCTGACTGTGGCAGTTTGGGTTGCTGCAGAAGCATGGATTCAATCCCTTGCCTGGCCTAGTGGGTTAAGGATCAGGCATTCCTGCCTGGTTCGATCCCTTATCCAGGAAGTTCCACAGGCCATGGTGTGGCCATAAAAAGATAAAAAAATAAAAAATTTCAAAATGTAGACTCAGATTCAGTAATTCTGGAGTGGACCTGAGAGTCTAAAGCTGCAGGGGTGTTGATGCTGCTGGTCTGAGGACGCTCCTTTTGAGCAGTGAGGATGTAAAGCACAGACTCTGCTCAGATTTGCACTGTAGCTCCTCATACCCTACATGACCTTGACTTTGTTAGTTAAACGATCTTTGTATCAGGTTTATTATTATTTTTCTTAATCTGTAAAATGCAGATAAGCTCAGTAGCTAACCAAAAAGGCTGACGTGAGGAGGACTAAATTAATTAATAAATCTAAAGCATTTAAAACAGTACCCCGTACTGAGCGAGCACTCAATAAACAAAATTTATTTATGCATAAGTAAGGGCTTCATATTATAAACATTTAGCCAATAACAGAGATGAACATCCTACAAATTTTAATTGAGTTTAATTCACCACAATAATTTATTTTAAGCCATTAATGTCAGCAATCACATTAATCTCCATATCCCAAGCTTGGCATGTTATAATTTTTCAAGTCACTGAACTCAAAAAAGGAGCTAATGAGCAATTCTCTGGGTAGTAACCATACTCAGAGGCATAAACTTGTCATGATATAACACAAACTTCTTAATCTTTTTTCATGAAGATGCAACACAAATAGGAACTAAAAATGTTTACAGGTAACGGAACTGCCTCCTGCAAGTAGCCCCACAGCATTATAGTTTGTTTTTTCTCCCCTTTGTCCTACTCTCTTTTGCAACTAGAATCATGCTATTAGTTTACTGTCTCTCTCTCTCTCAGCATGAATTTAAACACCTTGAGGAAGGGACAATCATTATTTACTGCTGTATCTCAGCCTCTAGCTTGCTCCTTGATGTGACATACCATTAATAAATAAATGTTGGCAAAAATCTAAAATAAATAGCTGACTGCATACCTCCACTGCACATTTCATTCATTTATTCAAGAATGCATTGAGTATCTGTGGGGTTTTTTTGTTTGTTTGTTTGTTGTTTTTTCTCTTTTTGCCTTTTCTAGGGCCACTCCCATGGCATATGGAGAGTCCCAGGCTAGGGGTCTAATCAGAGCTGTAGCTGCCAGCCTATGCCAGAGCCACAGCAATGTGGGATCTGAGCCACATCTGCGACCTACACCACAGGTCACAGCAATGCCGGAACTTTAACCCACTGATCAAGGCCAGGGATCAAACCCGCAACCTCATGGTTCCTAGTCGGATTTGTTAACCACTGAGCCACGACAGGAACTCCTGATTTTTTTTTTTTTCTGATTAAGTTCTAGGTGCTAAGGATTTAGAAATAAATAGCCATAGTTTGCATGTTCCAGGAGCTCATGGCTTAGCTGGGAGCAAATATATGAGCAAATAATTGAAAATAAGATTAATTCAAGGTGGGTAGGGGATGGATAAGGAAAATGCTAATAGGGATAGAGCATTACAATTAAAAGAAAAATTCACACAATTTTACAAAAGTGTGAAGCAGACAGACAAACAGAAACCTCAAATAGAATGGGTACTTAGGAGGATGAACAGTCCTGGAAATTAATAGCAGAAACAAAGGCATATATCATAGATGAAAACATAGGTGTCTTATAGTCTACTGTAGCTTTGAGTTTGGTGGAAGGATGAGAATTTAAAATATAAATACTACAAGAATAAACCTCCTCCTAAGAACACTAATAATACTATACAGAGAGTGACTATAGCCAGAGACTGCTAATTGCTTATGAATATCTATTCTCTTCTCCTGAGAAATTGTCATCATGCTGAAAAATTAAATACCCTACCTTTTTTCAGCTACTTGGTCTATAAATGAATTGACTCTTGTGTGTAATTTCTGGAAATGTCCTTAAAAAACAGGGAACACACTCTTCTTAATGTTCTTTTCTGTTGCCTGAAATATGATGTAATGACTGGAGCTATAGTAGCCATTGGAGCCATGAAGTGATCAAGAAACAGAGACCCTTGTTCTAGAATGCTAGAAAAACTAAGACAGAATAACTCGAGGTCTCTTAAACCCATGTCAACCACAGGTTGTCTTGTTTTCAACCTCATTTATATAAGACAAAAATGATTTTTTTCCTACTGATTTTGCTGCTTTCCTTTTGTGATTTGTATGCCAGTTATTCCAATTCTCAGTGTTACACAAACAGATATGGAAGGTTTCAATCAAGATAGGAAGTAGTTACTGAGGAAAGGAAGGAGATTACTAGGAGACAGGGCATCAAAGAAGGACCAACATGTGCATGAAAATGTTCAAGAATACAATGTATGCAGGAAACTGAGAGAACTTCTCTGCAGTGGGAACACAGGTTACACAATAGCGAAGAGTTAGGGCTGGGAGAGCTGGGAACAATGACAGGCACCAATAAAAAGCCTTAAATAGCATACTGAAAAGTTTGGATTTGATGAGGCAATTAAGGGCATTAAAGGTTTTTAGGTAGGTAAGTGACAAGAGTATAACCAGGTTTTTATAGCAACTCAAAGAGTTATGTGGACAAGAAGAAAGAAAAACAAGAAATAAATAAGTGTGGAGGCAAGTGCAGGAATCCTCAAGAGAAAAGGACCAAGGGCCTTGACAGAAGAAGATGGGACAGAGTGGGATATTTAGCAAACACGCTGTATGAGAATTAGTAACCACAAAAGGGAAGGGACGTGAAGCAGAAGGAGGTCAGAATGGCTCCTAGACTTGTAAAATGGCTTGGCACTCCTATTCACCAAGACGGAGAATGAAGGCGCAAGAAAGAGAATTAAAAAAACGCACATGAAAGTCAGGCGTTGAGGACCAGGGACAGGGAAAAATGGAAAAGAAAAGTAGGAGTACTGGAAACATAACTGGCTTTTTCTTGTGTTTAGGTTATGACTTAAATATCACTTCCTCCAAGAAGCCTTCTCCAAATCCTCTTTCTAAAGAAGCCACTGCCTTCCCCAGTCCTACTATTAGAATCACTTCATTTTCTTCAGAGCACTGTTACTTTATAACTTTCTTTCTGTCCATTGTGTACTTTGATTAGAATGTAATTGATTAGAATGTAAGCTGTTTGAGACTGGAAATGTGCTTGTTACCAATAATTGAATTCAAGTGTTCCTGATATACAATTGGCACCCAAAAATTTTTGTTATAGGAATGTATCACAGTACTTAACAGCAGTGTGGTACACTGAGATCATCAATAAAAAATAAAACTGAAGTGACTAACGCCATCATATAGGCAAGCTCCCTCATCGGATGGATGACAGGAAAGATGAGCTCTAGCAGTTCCCATAAAGACCTTCCCCAAGTGACACTGATACTCAGTTGGGAGAAGACAGGAGACCTATGTTCAAGTCCAACTTGTCATTTATTAATGACATAAGCTTAATGAAATGACCTCAAAGCATCTTTCAGTTTCCTTAGTTTTACCAAAAAAAATTGCTTCCTTCATGAATATTTGGAAAATTAAATAAAATACAACACATGAAAGCATGTTATTCAGGACTTTCACCCAGTCTCTCCCCCATCCTTCATTCTCAATTCCTATTTATTATTTATTACACACAATGACATCCCTAATACCACTTCTAAGATCTCTTCCCAGCTTGCTTTAACTTTCGTGACATATTTCATATATTTGCAAATTTCCTGTGTTTACCACAATGTGGAACAATTTTTCTCTTTGTAGCTCTTTGACCTTTCATTAATGAGGTGTAAAACCATACTCTGTTTGACCTTTGCTGCTTTTGTGTCCTTCTCAGTCCTCTTAAGTGAGTAACTTGGCAAATTAAATTTTATTACAACTACTGAGAGGCAGGGAGCATAACGCTCTTCTTACTGCATGCCCCTTACTACATGCTGTGTGACCTTGGTCAAGTTAAGAATCTATTTGTGCCTAAGATTCCTCATCTGTGAAGTGGAGATAACAATACACTTCACGGAGTTATTGTGAGGATTGCATAAATTAATGTATGAAAAAAACCTTTAATTGTGTCTAGCATATCGCTCAAACATTATTAGCATGTATTATTCTCATTTATTAAACCATATATGAAATCACTCAGATAATTAATTCTCTTACCAATACTACGTAGTATTTCCAGTTTTCACCATTTTACTGAACACAAAACAAAGGCTCTGAGAGTTTAAGTAACTTCCTCAAGTTCATGTTCACACTGTTGGTATTCAATTTCAAGAGCCGCTTTTGTTGAACAGCAAGTCTATGCTCTTGGCCACGTCCACATAATACTCCATTTCAAAGAAGCCAGACCATTTCTCCATGCAAGTAGACATTTCTTAAACCAAGTTGCCATCAAGTAAACCTGAGCTGAATAAACTTTTGACCAGTGTACTTCTTAGAGTAAGAGCAATAAGCATTGCGATAAGGGGAAAGCTTAGTGACATGGGTTGGTGGGGAAAGGCTCTTGAGGACTTGGGAAGAGCCTAGATATTTGACTGTTTCTTCTTATAGTAAGCCCCAGGTTACCACAATGACCTACCTAAAGGTCAATCCCAGATCAGCTTTCAGCAGGAATCTGGTCTGCAAATTTCTTTTCTCAGTTTTGCTGGGGGCCCTTAGGCCAAATGCTTAACCACAGGCTACGTCTCTCTTTTTAATTAATTGAATTACCACTCATAAACGGTGACATGTGTCAGGAGAACAACCCTTTGAGGCACGTTTCCTCAACATGATCATGTCTGGACCAAGGGGCTTGTGCCTTGCAAGGGCAGCTTTGTTGGCTGTGACTGTGTCTGTTACCAAGTTAACAGGGGGCACCTATGATGAGTTAAGTACCTATGATGAGTCCACTCAACCAGTGATTCCCATTGGGAGGCCTTTCCAGAATCACAATGGACTGAAAAGACTAGCCGCTTTAACATTCTTGATGATTTATGACACAGCCCATATTATGGTTACTATTTTCTCTGCTTCGAAATAATAAGCAGTGTTAAGTGCTGGCTTCTAATTTTATCATTTCCATACAGATCAACGCTCTCCATTTTATCCCTCTAAGTCAGTGGTTCTCAACCTCGGCTGTGCAAAACAACCCCATGGAGAGGTTTTCAACAACCCAGTGTTGCAGTCAGGCCCATTAAGGACTCACTGTGACTAAAACCCTGGCATCAGTATTTTCAAAGCAAACAAAGAGATAAAATGTACAGATAGATAAGGTTGAGAACCACTGCTTCAGAAGATTAAGAAAGTTAAAAAAAAATGAAAAAAAAAAAGTTCTTAGCAATGCATTTGAAATTTTTTTAAATGTTAGGAAAAAGCATTTTTATTAGCAGATGACCCTAACCTGCATGGATTTTCCCTTGATAGGCACAGTGTTTTGTGAATGCATGTGCATCTTTCTGTAGAGTAGGCTTGTAGCCTTTAGTGATGTGTTTAAAAGCAACAAACAAACAAAAATTCCCTCAGATTGCCTCTAAAGAAGTTACTGATTATGATGGGCTATTGCTTTTTTTCCTGCTCTCAGCACGCTGCTAGACCGATCTGGCTTTGTTGTCTCATGACTACATTTCCTCCACACAATACCTCATTAGATTGCTATTCTTTGAGTTTTATGCTCCTGAGTTTCCAAAATGAAACACCTTTGGGCAAAGCATCATTTGGATAACTTGGTGGAAATCAAGATAATCAAAACACACTGCTATTAAAGCTGCTTGTGAAGTGGTAACTACGCTTTTTCACCAAAGGGAAAGCTCATGAAAGTTCATCTTGCTAATCAAATATTCAAACAAACCTGGAACTCCTAAGTGACAATTGAGGGGAAATAATTTAGGCTGTTATATAGCACACTGAGAAAAAAGAAGATATTTGCGGAACTCAGCAGCTGATAGCCACAGGGTTGAAGGCTCCCAGCTTGCATCCACATAGGACAAGCCTCTTTGCCTTAGATCCTGTTGTTATAGACACAGGAGACTGAATCACTTGCATCTTTTAAAACAAATCCTCGAAGAAATTTTTTTTGTTTTGCTCAAGGTGTTCATTATTTTAAGAGAGTTCTTCTACAGAAAAATCAAAGATCAGAGGTAATTGACTGCTCTGTGCCAGGTTCAATATTAAGTGTTTCGTATGTATTAACTTTGTTTAATGAGTGAACCTATGAGGTAGGTGATGTTATCCCATTTTAGAAGTAAGAAAACTGAGGTGCAGAACTTCTAGGTTGTTCACCCAGTGTTATAAGACTAGTAGGTGGACCAGGAAGGATATGAATTTATGGCTGCCAGAAAACAGAGCTAAAGTTATCTCCACTGCCAATATTACAGGCTTCTCAGAAAGACAGATAGCTAGCCACTCAGAGAAAGCCTTTCTTTTTTTTCTTCCCTCTCTTTTTTTTTTTTTTTTTTTAAGGGCCTCTACCCTGGGAATGAACCAAAGGAGGATGATCTGCAACGGAAAGAGAATTTGAGCAAATCAAACAGTGATGTGTGGGCTCCAAAATAAAGAGTTATACTAAAACAGTCGCAAAAGAAATAAGGGGTTTGACCAGTTTCCCAGCGATTAAGTAACTATAGTAATCCTTCAGGAACTGGCTCCTGAACAGTATCAGTGCAGAAAAGTCCATATAAAAGTCCAACAAAATTTAATAAAAGAGAGGCAAGATTATAAAATACTCTAAGTATCACATAAACTTCCCAAACCCTAGGAAATCATTTTCAGTAGTGATTTTTTTTTTTGAAAAAAGTGTGAAGAAGAGGTTTCTAGCTTGATTCTGATGATAGCATCCTTAACGCTGAAGAAAGATAATATAAGAATTTAGAGCCATTTCTCTTTATTACTCTGCTATCATTTCCTTTACTGATTTTCCTTTTCACTCAACTATCACTCTTCATTTGTTTCTCTTTGAGGTCACCCAATTAACCCATCTCCTTTAACCTATATGACTGCCTATATTTCCGTTCAAAAAGGCATGTGACCCCTCCCCAAAAAAAAGCATTTTTAAAGCATTATACTTTGAAAGGAGTTGTTAAGAAAGAGCATGTTAAACTTTTGCAAGAAAATGCCCATAAATTGAGTACCCCATTCTTGGGTGGTAGCACACATCTCAGTCTAGGAGGTCATGCGGATCAAACTAAAACACTCATGTTTTACCTGATAAATTATGCTTTAAAAAACTCTTCATTAAAACAGCTAAATTTGAATCATACAACTGAAGGTAACAGTGATAGATACAACTTTTACTGAAATCCTACTCTATGCACAGACTTCAGTTAGTTACTCCACGGAAGTTAAAGATAAGCTAAATATTTGGCTAATATTGAATGATAACTATTACTAAACAAGGAAGAATGTGGTAAATATTAATTTTGCACAGTAAGAACACTCATCACTTGTTGAACATTTATTCTGAGTCAGGCAATATCCAGCTATTGTCTCTAATGGTTACAACCAGTGATCGCTACAGTTTTTACAGTTTTTTTTTTTTTTTTTTACTGAGTGTTTCTATCTACAAAATGTTTGTGAGCATGCATTCCCTCATATGTGCTAGTATGTGAAGTATATATTTGTACAAATGTGCTAATAGATTATATTTATACTTATTATACAACATATCCGAATGTTGACCTTAGAAATAATGAAAAAATATAAAAAGAAAGTGTCTAGTACTTCATCAGCTACCATCCTGGAGAACACAATTAACTGTTCTGTGTGGCAGAGACCACTTGCAGTCCCCCCAAATTCATTAGCCTCTCCTTCCATAGCGATGGGATCCCCATGTCAGCTCAGAATAAGGATTACATGTTTCAGCCTTCCATTGCAGCTAGGTATGGCTTTGTGTCTAAGTTCTAATCCCTGAGATGTAGTGGGAAATCATGTTTATAACTTCCCAGGGGTGCTTTTAAAGGAAGGAACCAGGCCTATCATAATTCTTCCAACCCGATTCTGGGCATGTCATCATGGCAACTGTGGGTGCAAAGGCAACATGCAAGGGTGGTAGAGCAAGAAGATAAGGTGCTTAGATCCTTTTAAAACCCTATTGAACAGAATGGACATTCCATGGACTGCTGTTACATGTGAGAGAAATACATTTCAGTTCTACAAAAGCACTGTTATCTTGATCTCTGTTAAGTGTAAATGAACATGTATACTAAATAATATACCAAGCAAGACTGTTATTACTCTCTCTACTTAAAGATGAGGGAAACTATCAAAGAAGTTCATTTTCCGGAGTTCCCATCGTGGCGCAGTGGTTAACGAATCCGACTAGGAACCATGAGGTTGAGGGTTTGGTCCCTGCCCTTGCTCAGTGGGTTAACAATCCGGCGTTGCCATGAGCTGTGGTGTAGGTTGCAGACGCGGCTCGGATCCCGCGTTGCTGTGGCTCTGGCGTAGGCCGGTGGCTACAGCTCCGATTGGACCCCTAGCCTGGGAACCTCCATATGCCGCAGGAGCGGCCCAAGGAAATAGCAAAAAGACAAAAACAAAACAAAACAAAACAAAACAAAAAAAAACAAAGTTCATTTTCCAAGGTTAGCCAGCTAGTCTATGGTAGGATCAAAAGAGTTCAAAGTTGATCCTCTTTATACTGAAGCAGGCAACTTCCTGTGAATAAAATCTGTAATATCAAGGAGGAAGGAGATATTAATTCTGCATAGAGGGACTGGTGAGAGCTTCCTGTTAGATATGCCAGTTTAGTGGGATCTTCATATGAGGGTATGGACAAAAAGGCATTCTGGGCTAATGGAACAAAGTGAACAAAGGCGATAAGGAAGCATAGAAAAGGCTCAAGAGAAGCTTGTGGCTTGTTGCTGTTAAGTGATCACTATTGCTTCCTGGCTTTATTTATTCAACATATATTTCAGAATACTAACCACATAGTAGGCAACGATAAGGTCCAAGTGATAAAGTAGTGAAAGAAGATGTCTGTAAATTTGCAATATGTGGGAAGTTGGTGCTACTAGACTGGATAAAGCCCAAATGCCATATCAAGCAAACAAAATCTTCATAATGAGACTCAACCCTACCTACCAACCTCATGGTATGCTATTGCTCTATGCTTCAGCCACACAGAATACAGGACATGGATGTTTCCAGGTGTTTGATATTTGCCCATAGAGTTCCCACTCCTCAAAATGTTTTTATTCCCTACTTTGGTTCAAGAGCCAGTTGAAATTCTACATTTCCTTGACTTCCTGAAATGGAATGGTTCTTTAAGCATATTCCCTTAAAGCAGTTTCTACACATCTTCATTCATTCATTTATTCAGCTTGCCAGTCCAACAAAAATGTGCCGGGTTATAGAGGTTCAATGGTGGGAAAGATGAAGTGTTTTTCCCCTGTGCTTATGGAGTTTACACTCTAGGAAGAAATATCAACCATTAAGGAAACAGTTATAAGATAGTATAAGTTCTATGTAGAGGAAATAGAATATAAAGTGGAAGCATGTAACAAGGGCACGATGCCTAACAGCTTCCCAGAAGAAGCATTATTTAAGCTGAATTCTTTTGGATGAGTAAGAGTGAGCCAGGCTATCATTATGCATTATCCGCTAGATTCCACTAGACTATGAGAGTCAATGCTTTTTAAAAACAGCCCATATGATTAAAACACCACCACCACAACTACCAGGATTAAATGTTGGGTCAGATTAATGCTAAATATGTTAGTTACACTGGACTTTAGTGAATCCTTCTAGCTTTTGTTCATGCTTCCTGTATGCAGTATTTCCTACCCCACCCTTCACCCTTCTTCAGTCTGGCACCCAGAAGCTTCTCGGGATCCCCACTAGCATCTCTCATACTTCAGTGTGCATAAAATCATGTGGGGTGCTTATAAAAACATAAATTACTTGGTCCACCTTTATAGTTTCTGATTCTATGGATTTGGGGTACAGCTGGAGATGCTCTAATTCTAATAATTTGCCTGGTAAAACGTGGTGGTACTAGTTCACACTTGAGTAGTAATGCTGTAAAGAAACTATATAAATCCTTCCAGGATTATTTACCCTTGTTCTTAACCTCCTCTCCCAGGCTGAATTCCTTGAAGCAACATTGACTTCTTTGCCTAGGTATATGGGACATGTGCCTTCAGAAGAACCATTATTAGAAGGAAGGGCCTGTGTGTGACTCACCTATTCATTACATTCTTCATTTGGACAACTATTATATTTTCTTATTGGTCTTAGGTCCAATATGACGAGCCTATGTACAGACTCCCCAGTGGATGAGGATTTACTAGCAGAGTAGTCAGCAAAATGCCATCTATAAGGGCATCATTTGGAACAAAGACTGAAGTAGGTTTGGGAATGGGTGAGTAGGTCAGGTCTTCTACCTATTTTTAAATTTTTTAAAGGATTAATCCAGCTCTAAATAGGAGTTTTATAATTTCATAAAAAATAAAATGATGGAAAAATTACTGAACTTTTAAGCAAGCTTTCATTAATTGTTTTGTATTTGCCTCCTTGTGTGTCATGTGTAAGAGACTTTAATAAACATTTCAAGGCCATGAGGACAGGGACCATGTTTTCCTGGTAAACATGAACATACCCCATAATTTTCTAGGAGAATGATGACTATTTAGAAGATGTGAAAATACTCAACTCTAAGAAGAAGGAAATGAAACCAACTCACAAAAGTTGGGAGGATAATATATATTAATATATCATTAATTGGGTAACATCTATAAAGTACCTAGAATAAAGTGGTCCTTGGATAAATACTAGTTCCCTTCCCTTTCTATTGCTTTCTTGCTTTTCTATTCTCTAAAATCACTCTATCCAATAGAACTTCCTGGAATGATAACATGTTCTATATCTGCATTGTTGAATATGGTACCTACTAGCCATGTTGGCTCCTGGGCATTCCCAATGCGGCCAGTATGACTGAGGAACTATATTTTTAATTGCATATTATTTTAATTAAATTTAAACAACCACATGAAGCTTGTAGCTACTCTCTTGGAGAACACAGGTCTAGAAGCTTATACAACCTAGCAGTTGGTCATTATGTCTATTTGTTAAATTGAATAGATTCCTTTTTCCTACAGATATGCATATGTTTACAGTAAAAGAGTAAAAAGGGAAGCTGCCTCAAGGACAGGCCAAAAGGTATGATGAAACAACAAAGATAGCAGGATACCAACCAAAATAAGAATTTTCTAAAGTATCAACCGATGCTTCTTAAACTTTAAATGCATACACGTCACTGGGGTTCTTCCTAAAAACTCAATCTCTGACTTAATAGGTCTGTAGTGGGAACTTAGATTCCAGGTTCACAAGCTCCCAGGTAATAATAAAAATGAGCTGCTAGTCAATGGGCCACTTTTCAAGAGGCAAAGATCTAGATGTAGATCAAGATGTAGTTACCTTGGCCCCTGCACCTACATAACTGCTCTTGCCCTACATCTGAACTAGCTGACTTCTGCGTTCTTGGCTCAACAGTTCAAGATTAAGTCAAAGGCATGCTGTTGTATGAAAGGTACCCCACATCACATCTTATGATGAATATTTATTAAGCACCTTCTACATACTAAGATAGAATTCTCATAACCACCCCTGCAAGGCAAAAATTACTATTTTCATTTTATAAATAAGAGAACAGAAGTTTAGATGGATAATACGACTTATTAGATAAAACATAGGTAAGTAATAACTGGCAGAGGAGGGCTTAGAACCCAGTTGTTTCTGAATTCAAAGCCTGGTCTCATAAGACGCAACTGTGGGTACACAGCTGAGCTTCAGCCTCACTGGAAGCTTAGAAATGAAGATGCTTAGGCCCCATTCCCATACCTACAAAATCAGAATCTGCATGTTTAAGATCTCCAGGTGATTCTTATGCACACTAATATTTGAGAAGCATTATGATGTTCCACCTCTTGCCTTTGCGAGCAAAATAACAAGTGGGAAAGTAAGGGATCTGCTGATTGTGGCAGTTGAGAAATGGCTTTAGCTGGCTAGGTTTGACCGTGGAACAAATACTGATAGCCTTGCCTCTATTGCTAAATTCCTATTGCCTCATGGGCATAGTTAAGCCAACATTAAGCTGTTTTCTGGCAGGTAAGGATTTTTCATTTCTGGATACTACTACAGATCCAAAAGATAAAAATATCAACAACGCAGTCCTAACAGTGTTCACGGGGAAAGTGACAAAAAAGAAACAATCTTGTTTGCTGAGAAATAAATGTATGAAAATCAGCAAATTCTTCCAAAATATCTGGCCATTATTAATCACAGCCAGAATAGTTCAAAGAAATAATTCTGCTTTCTCGCTCTTCATGGATAATTCTGGAAAACCATCCAATTAAAAGTGAATAGTAGCCTAAGTCATGAGGGTCTGTTATTGCACAAAATGACTCAAAGAAATTAATGCCTAACTGTCCAGCTTTATGACCAAGTACTTGGTCATCCCATTTCCGCAATATGGCAACTTCCTCCTCAGAGAGCACTTACTCTCAGATTTCTGCTGCTGGAATCAATCAGAAATGCCATTTAAACCTTGCTTAACAACACCTGTTAGTCTCAGGCCCATTCTTTGGCTCCCAGATGAACCTCTCTGCTAATTTGATTGCTTCTCTATGTCCCTGAACCCACATCATTTTTTATTTTCTCTCATTCCCCCTCTCTTCTCACCAATATTCACTCACATTGCCAGCCTCTCCCTGGGCCACTTTATCCCTTTTAAACCACTTTCTTGTCTTCTGCTCAAAAATCATAGCTGTATCTGCATCCAGTGACCTTTCACATTTAAAGGTCTCTATAAAAATCTCACTGATAATACTATAAGGATATTATGATGGTTTTCAAATAGCTTTTAGATAAAGGATCTTATTGGCAGTCAAATATAATGGGTGATACTATTAAGGACTCTCAATATTTTTATAACCTATCTCTTCCTTTTATTCTCTCTTCTTACCTTCTCTCTCGCTCCCTCACTTCCTGGGGAGATTCTTCTGAGACACAGTCCTGGAATTTCTGGAACAAATTTCTTTTTCTCCACTATTGTTTCTGTCCTTAGAAACAAAGTTTCATATAGCAAAGGCTCACAGAAAAGTAAAATCATCATACTGCCAATACTTGCTGCCTTTTATTTTTCAGTATTTCTCTTAGACATCTTTTTATTCTTTTCTTTTTTCGGCCACACCTGCAGCATATGGAAGTTCCTGGGCCACATCTGTGATCTATGCCACTAAGGCAATGCCAGATCCTTAACCCACTTTGCCTAGCTGAGGATTGAACCTGTGCCATGCAGAGACAATGCTGAGTTCTTAACCCTCTGTGTCACAGTGGAAACTCCCTTTGTTAGACATCCTTAATAATGTAGACACCCACTGCCCCACCAGTTGAATCAGGTTCCTTTGACACTTTGTTTATGCCTACTAATATTTTTCAAGTGTAAGATTCTGTCTTTTGTACCTACTTTTTCTTCTAATGAGACATATACAGATTCTTAGAACTTTTACTTATGATTTTGGTGTGGTACATCAGTTTCTTGTTTAGCAAATATTCACTCCTTCCTCCACTTTGAACTTGGACATATGACTTGCCTTGGGCACTGGAGTGTTGGTGGATGTCACGTGAGCAGAGGCTGCAACTGTGCTTGTGCCAGGGCTTGTCCTTTTGTGTATCAGTCACCACAAAGAAAATGACTTTGGGTAGTAAAGTCCCACCCGCTGGAACCCAGGATAAAATACATGAAACAGAAATGCCCCTGCCAACGTAATAATCTCCAGCCTGAAGGAGCTGGCCCAGCTAACCAGCAAACACTCATGGAAGAAATAAATGCTTATTGTTATATGCTACTGGTTTTGTGGTTGTTGGTTACACACCAAAAATTGACCATTATGTGGAGTAACAGTAAATGGGAGACCAAGCTCTCCCATTTGCTAGTTGAGCTAGAATATCTGTATCTGCAAAATGAGAAGTTTGCATTCATCAAAGCCCAAGTTACTTAACAAGATTTAAAACTCATGGATTCTTGAGTATACCACTTCCTACAGCATATTTCCAGAAAACAGATCAAAACGTAACCACTAGGAAATGAAAGCTAGAGAAGGGTGGAGAGAAAAGGCATTTTAGAATCTAACTGTATTTTTCTAAAGCAGAAAGAATGGGATTTGTTTGGCTGGTGTTCAGTACAGAATTCCTAGGGCCCTGCTAAAGGAAGAGGTGTGTCAGGAGGAGAGGCCCTCGGGCCAGTTGGCTGCAGAGCACCCAGAGAGGAGCATGGTGCCTTTTCACTAAGTCAGCCCCAGGGAGCTGGGCTTACGGAGCACATGCAAGTGCTACTCACTCTGAACTCTCATAGAATAGAGCATTTTCAATATCTGTCATAAAACCATATTCAATGTGGGATATGGGGAAAAAGACAAAGATGGAACAAGGTATTGAAATGAGGATTTTTCTTTTTCTATCCTTGTTTTTCCTCAGTGATTTTAATCTTCATTTGGGGATTCCTGCTTTGCAGGAGAGTCTGGACCATGCCACAGGTAAGGTCCTACTCAACCCTAAAGCATCACGACTTTGTACAAGAATGAGTTTCTTTGAAGCATTTATGTTCAAGAACCCCAGTGACCCCTTTGTTAATGGCAGATACTTCAAGATCTCAATCATCCCCTAATTTACTTTTCTTAAAAGAAAAAAAAAGCAGAAAACTATTTATATATCTTTTGTACCTTTCCACGACAGTTACTTTACAATTTCCTTTGACCAAAGAGTTCCTCCCTTTAGTCAATTGCCATTTGCATGTATGCCAAGGAATCATTTCCACAAGGACCATATATTTTTAAAACCAAATTTGATAATTGGCAAAATAAATATATTTACTTGTAATGAAATTATTTTTGAGGAGGATTTTAATAAGTTAAGACCTGTCATTTAGGTAATCTTTTAAAGGAGGAAATGTTCTCATGTAACGTGACTGAAATGCTCTGGGGAACTCTGAAATTGTTTTTTCATTAAATAGAGCTGAAATTATGTGAACAACTAAAACATGAGACAGAAAAGAGGAAAACAAAGTATAGAACACCAGAGAATGAGAAAATTGACTGCAAAAGGAACAATGATGTGTTCAAGGTCACCCAGTGAGTCAGGAACAAAAAGGAGGGTTAGTCCTATGTCAGGACCCAAAGCACATACATCTACATGAATGGTTGTGTGCTAAATCTGCCATTTTTTCAGTAAATACTCTGTTTCTTCTACATGGGGGAAGATGTTAATATTTAACATTCTCTTGGAGTCTGGCATATGTTACTTCATAAGTGCTTATTAAATAACAAATCCCTATTAACAAGAAGTTAACAAAGCACAGTGTCACATTTCATCTAATCAGATCTTCACTATCACCTCTGACGTAGATATTATAATTAGTGTCTTATAGATCAGCTTAGGTCCAGAAAGATTAAATGAATTGCTCAACAACACACTGCCATGAGAACTGGGATGTTTTTACCACACTCAGCAAATCTTTCAGATCCTATGCTTAAGGTAGCTCAAAGAGGGTTCTCTTTTAGTATAAAAAAGTTAAAGATAATTTTAAAAAATCCCTTTGAAGAGCTCAAAATCAGATATAAAACTGATATTTAAGAGAATGAGAGCAATTTGATAAATTTGTTATACATGGCTGATTTTATTAGCTAATTAGCCTGAATATCAATCGAGCATGTCTCTTCAAACTCCTTAGAGTCTTATTAATAAAGTATTTGTACAGGAGGGCATCTGGAAGTCAAGTCATGAGAACTCTCATAGAAAGCTTTGAAATAATAGAGCTCTGGCACAAGTGAGGGGTCCTACCCATACAATCAAGTTTCTGTGCACCATGTCTGCTTCTTCAAAGCACTGCTCATCTGCTTTAGATGATGCCAATGATATAGTAAAGAGATTTACTATATTAAAGATGGAGAACTCCTTGATATATACATGGATCCCTGCCCCAAGAGTATTCAAGCCTTTAGGACAAGCTGTCTTCTACCCGAAGCTACATGTTGCTAAGGAATAAATAAGTCAACTTTGTTATTAAGCTGAGAGGCAGAAAATGAAGGAGGGAAGGAGAAAACATAAACAGTAGCAATGTCGGAGTTCAATCAGATCCCAAACTACAACCAGGATACCTAGGTTCACTCTTGGCCCTGCATGTTACTGTGCAATTTTGAGAAAGTTACTTAACCTCTTTGTGACTCAGTTTCCCCGTCTATAAAATGGAGAAATTAATAGGACCTATCTCATAAGGTTTTAATGAGGATTAAATAAGGTAATATTTGCTAAGTGCTTAAAACAGTGTCAGGTACATGTACAGTAATCCCCATATAAATATTTGATAAATAAAGGAAGGTAGGAAGAGTGAATGGCAGAAGAGTGAGCCCTATGTGTCTTTAATAACTGCTTTGCTTCCTTCTAATAGTCCTTTATTTTCCACAGCTGGGGCCACTTGATTCCCACCAGTTACCTTAACCCCATTTCCAGTCTGACCCCAAATGACTCTTGTTCAGAAAGATTTAAGAAGCCCTAGTTCAGTAGTTCAAGTGATTCAGCATTAAGTCAAGCTTGCTGTTATTCTTGTGCTGACCTTGTGTCCCAGTTTTAATCACTTATCCCTGTCATCAAGTCCCAACCTTGTACTCCAGTTCTGGCATTCTGTTCCCCTGTGGCTGAGTCCTCGCTTGCAGAACCCACTCAGGCCCTCTGGTTCTTCTGAGGCAGGTGTCTCCCAAAGGGCAGCCTTTTGACTAGACATTCTTTGTTTGGCACACACAGTGTTGAACTTTTGAGAATTAGCTGCCTGTATTTAAAAACCATATACAAATTCAAATTTCTGACTTCTCTCGAAAACACTGAATGATCTGGCAACACTTGATCCCATTTCCTTTTGGTACCAACCCACTGGAGCAAGAGGCAGCTGCCCCCTGTGTAAGGTCACGTGCTCTCTATTCCCCACTCTCCCCACGCCTCCTGCTCCATTTGTTTGTGATCTGCTTGGTCCTTGTAGACATTTGTGGTTGGGGTCTAACGACTGAGAATAGCCAAATTCACCAAGCATTTTGTCAGTATTCATCTAATCAAAGACCAGAGGTGTATTTGTTCTCGTCCATTATGCCTATAGCCCTGTTCCTTTCTTCAAACCTTCTGTCTGCATGCATCTGCGCCTGTCCCATCTTGCTAAATCATCACCCTAGGGCCATCAGATAGGGCCACTCACAAAGCCTTGCTGGACCTCCATGAAGCAACCATTCATCCACATTGAGGCCTAGTACCACTCTCCAGTCACCCCTGCCCGGCCAGATTCTGCTGCCAAGAATTTTGGCCATCACAGTGGTTGAATTTCAGATACCCAATTTCAAGCTTTACTAATCTGCCTATTTCTATCATCTTATGCTCCATGCTTTTATGAAACCACACATCTCATTAAATACAGAATTTATCCTCACAAAAGTTTTGCTCCAATTCTTTTTGGAATCCCAGAAAAATCCATCATTTACTGATCACTGATCATGTTCTAGACTCTATCACAGACATTGATTTGAGTATTGCTTTACTATGAAACCCAAAGAAGTTTGTTCGTTTCTTCTATGAACAGTTCAAACTCTCTTCAGTGGACCACCTAAGAAACTAACATTATTTGATCACAATTAGCTGGTTTTTTCCTTATGCTAGGCCCTTGTGCTTTATAAAATAGCAAATGAAAGAGGAACATATCTGCATGACTAAGCGGAGAGTTAGCAAATATCAAAAGACAACTCACAAAACTCATTCTACACATCTCTTCATGAGATCGTCTGAATTGGGTAAAACTGATGTCGTATTAAATTTTAAATTCAGCTGATTAAGTTCTACCACCATTTTTAAAGATAGTCTTAATAAAAATGCTACTTACATAAGGAATCGTGTCCAAAGTATCTGTGTTGACAATTATAGGAGCAGGGCTGGCCTAAAAAAAAAAGAGAGAAATAGAAAAAGAATTAAATAACAAGTAGCCTATTCTGAGATAGGATCTGTTAACTTATTTAACCAAGAGCTCAACAGTGTTTCATGAGAACCTACATAGGTACAAGTCAGGTGTTGGGGGATAAATGAAGTAGCTCAGAGTTCCCCCGACCCTCTTCCCTTCAAATATTTGTTTGCTATAATGACCACATAATTAAATGAAATAAGCAACAGAATGTAAAGGTGAGTAAGTGAAGATTTGTGCAGTGTGAGAGTCAAGGACTTCTAATAAATTTGGTGCCAAGTTAAAATCTCTTTATGAAATGGCTGTGCTAAAGAAATTTGATTTTGGAGTTCCCACTGTGGTGCAGTTGGTTAAGAATCCGACTGCAGCAGCTCAGGTCATTGCAGTGGAGGTGCAAGTTTGATTCCTGGCCAGGCACAGTGGGTTAAAAGGATCTGGTGTTGCCACAGCTGTGCATAGGTTGCAGCTGTGGCTCGGATTCAGTCCCTGGTCCAGGAACTTCCATAAGCTGTAGGTGCAGCTGTAAAAAAATAAAAAATAAATGAAAAAAAGAAATTATAACTCTTTTCTTTACCCTGGCTTTTGAAAGTATGTTGTATTCAATGCAAAATAGAAGAGTTCACTTATCAACATCTTATATACATTTACCTATTATGCATGTCGTGTCATATCTTTTCATTGTCACTTATGCACCTCTGATCTTATTGTTTAGAAATCCTTAGATAGAAAATTAAAAATTAGTCAAAGATGGCAGAAAACCATATTAGATATGCTCAACTTCTTTTCAAAAAATTTTTTTTGTGCAAACCGCAGCCATTCCTTTTAAAGTTGAACAGAAATCTGTGTAAAACTGATATAGGAGTGCTACAAGCCAAGTCATTAGAAAATACGAGATTGAAATCTATTTGCATCAACCAATCTGACTTCATGCATATTGAGTAGATCTATCTTTATTTTCCAGTTTCTACAATTTTCACAGCAACTTTTCCTCCATCCCCCGAAGGATCTTTAATCTTCTTCCCAGATTGCAGATTTCATTTAGATAGAGGAAATGGTCTCATCATGATTAATCGGGAGCTGTCCTATACGACATGGTAGTTTGTGCAAGTGCTCAACTTTGGGGACATTTCATTAGCTGTGCCCTCTGGAATTAAGACAGTTAACAGCTTTTTAATGCCAATCTGTGCCTATGGAATCCTAATCAAATTATAAAACAAATGGCAATCTAGTAGATTTTACAGAACAAAATTTCAGGTTTTAACTAAAGACACTGGGCATTGAAAACGTGACCCCGTTCTACATATCTACATAGTGGGTCAATTAACAAATACCATGGTTTATTGTTAATTCCTAATAGCAAGGACTTTGTGAATAACTAGGAGCTTTGGAGAAAGACAGTTTTCATGGAATTGTCTCCATGAAACAGGAAGCTTCATGAAACTTTCTCCATGAAAAGAAACAGTGCTTATAAGAGGCCCGTGGTATAAGGAGGAGAACATGAGGTTTAGAGTCAGAAGAGTGGGCTCAAGTTTGATTTAACAGCTTTCTAATTATATGACTTGGGGGCAGCTACTTCTTGGCAATGTGATCTGGGGGCAAGTGCCCTAACCCTTTCTGCCTTGTTGTCTTTCTTTGCAGAATGGAAACAGAAATAATCACCTTTTCAGAAAGGTCGTTTTGAAGAATAAATGAGTTGACATATTTGAACATGTTTTGTAAACATAAATTTCAGAATCAATGTTAAATACTATTATTATTAGTTAGTGCCCCTAAAGATGGATTACTATAATGATACATTATTGGATGGTGGCTTGTGAACTGTTTATGTCCCAGGGATCTCAATGCTATGTTAGTTGTACTAAAGAGAACAGATTAATTAGGTCATGTAAATTATAATTTATTAAATGCATATTACTTGCCCATTTATAAGAATGTGCAAATATATTCTCATTTAATTTTCACAACCATATTGACGTGGCCTTACTGTCACTATTGCTATGTTGAGAAAACTGAGGCTCACAGAAAATGAGGGCTGAAATTTCATATTGAACTTTCAGACCTTAGCATCTACTTTTTTCTACACTAAGCTGCTCTATGATTCCATTACCTAGTTGTCTTCATCACAGGTCAGTGATCTGAGATCCTTAGCTAGAGCAGCAAGTAATACTCAGGCAGAGCAAAGACCACCCTGAAGGTCAGAGATGCCTTAGGGTCTTGCCTGTTAGATGCTGAAAGCAACCTGGTGATTCCCTAATGGTTTTTATTGTTGTTTGCCTTTTAGTTTTGATGATATTTCTTCTATGTTTTCTAGTTGGTTCTCAGGACTCCCAAAAGATTTGTGTTTTGAATCCTTGAATATCATACCTAACACTTGGTGTTCTCCTTATTATCTATTAAACTTGGATCGGTAAATATGCATTGATTTGACTTGGAACTTTTGATTCATCTTACTTTTGTTTTCCCTCCTATAAATTGCATTAATGTAATCTGGAAATAAATTTTATACACAATCCCATTTCCTATATAATGCCATTTATCACTTTTGTATGTGTTGCCATTTTCCATTTCCTGTATATAAATATGGTCTTTTCAATTAGACTCTCTGTTTAAAAAATGACAAAGATTGTACACTTTCCCAGAATTCGTCACAGCACCTGGGTACATAAAAGGAGCTCAGTCCATTCTTAGAAGTTTTTGATTAAATGTAGGTATAAAGCATAGCATATAAAGTAAAGTAACACCTCTTTGTAAGCTTTGGAGAACATTTCTAAGATAATCCCCAAATTATGTTACCAATAAAACTGTGATAAATTTTCCAATATCCACTATCACCTTCTTTCCTTAAACCAGTCACTAATATTTAATTATTCAGTATTATGAAATAATAATTATTTCATAAATGCAGGATGTAAAGGCTGTGAATCTTGAAGTATAGTCTAGGTTATGTGGAAACATCATTGCTCCTTCTTTGTGCTAAAAAGATCCAGAAGCACAGTTAATGTCTACATCTATAAATGTCACTAAAAATGTATGGACAAATACGTGTGTGGACTGTGTAAACACAAACATACATCACATACTTCTGACATTGGCAACTCCCTGATGTAAGTGCCAAGGAGATGGCATGGTGGGCTCTTCTGAATGAGATTCTGCTGTATAGCACGGGAACTATGTCTAGTCACTTACGATGGAGCATGATAATGTAATAAAAAAGAATGTATACATGTATGTGTAACTGGATCACCTTGCTGTACAGTAGAAAATTGACAGAACACTGCAAACCAGTTATAATGGAAACAATAAAAATCATTATAAATGGAAAAAAAAATCCTGCTATGCTGCTCTCTGAAGATCCCCCATTGCTCTGCTCCAGGACCCTCAAAGGCCCCCCAGATCATTTTCACAGAAGTTTCTTGGATTCTTTTAGGTACTCAGTGGCACATAATAGCAGAGAATAAAAGCACCAAGCAGTAGCAGCAGAGTGCAGGAGAATTCCAGGCATGACTCATGAAAGTAATCTTCTTGTGGCTCAGCCTGACTCCTGTTTCTCTTCTCACTTTTGAGATCATGTGAGTCCATGGCTAGTTTGATAGAGTTTGGCCTCTAAGTCTTAAAACCAGTTCCCCAGATCCTTTGATGTTTTCCTCTAAGCTTCATCTCCACACTTCACACTGCTTTGCCATACACAGCTCCTCTCTCCATATTGGATACCCTATTAAATTGAACCCATAAGTTAAATGGATGACTTAGCAGATTCCAGCATCCACCTTCAACATGCTCATTTCTATTAGCTGGAAAGAGATTTGAGTAACAAATATTAAAAAAAAAAAAAAACATACACACACTCTTTAATCAGAAGCTTAAAGGTATGTAAATATAGGCAAGCCTTTTTGAAATTTTAAAGACTTAAGAAAATTAATCTCCCTTGGGTAACCCAAACTATAAATGTAAATGATTTGCCTTTTATATTGCATTCTCCATGTGGAGAAAGTCAGTTTACAGCAAGAGGGAAGAATAAAGTTAATCATAGAGTTGCCAGAAGCAAGCAGAGAGAATACTAATATGATTTAAATTATGAGATCAAGTTATTCATGAATTCCTGCTACCATCCTGTCTTTAGGTTCCATGGGATACCCAAATATTCTTATACTACATCAATAACTTTGTGTTAGTAGAAGAAAAACTAATCTTCTGTTGCTTGCCACCAAGAGAATGTGCCTAAAAAGAATCTTACATAATGAATGCAAATTTTCAAAGTTCATTAATTCCAATGAATGTGGTTACTTCTTGATATTTTTTAAGTGCCCTGCCTGTGAAATACCTCTGATACAAAGGGGCAGGTGGTCACCAAGCCAGAGGAAGCCTCTTCAAGCAAGGAATTGGCAGAGGTGATACAGCAGCCAGTCAGCCAAAGAAAACACTTGGGGAGGCTTAGGTCTGATGAGTGTAGACCAACCAGTGGCAAGGTCAAAAGACTAAATCCAGGACTCTATCTAAACTTTTAAGAAGACATGTAAAAAAGGAGGGAAACCTACATAGTCAAATGATCTATACAGCTGGGACTGAATAATAACATTAATGAGGCTATAGATTGTGCAGGGATTTCAACTGGCCTTGAACTTACAAGTGGAAGGCAAGTGGTTGTCAGTAGGCCAAATTAAACAGGAGGTAAAATATGGCAAGAATAACACGTGTGTGAGCTGTTTGAGGGGCCTAGCATCTCTGGCTTATCTCCTAGGCCTTAAAGGACTACAGAATAAGCAAGAAGTACCACAGGCTCCATCTACGGCATGGCATGACAACTGAAAACAAAGCAGAAGCCACTGAAAGTTTTTAGATGAGTTCATTTGTGTGTGCCTGTGATTTCACTGAAAGAGGTGGAGATCCCAGAACCTCAGGATAAACATTAGCTGGCTTAGACTGGCTGCCACAAGACAGCATACTAACAGTTCTTTAGCTTCATTATTCCCACAGACAGCTGTCATCAAGGTGAGCCCTAATCAGACATGCCCCAGTCCTAACCAGGGAAGCAGAGCATGAGGCTTATTACCACGTACTCAATCAGGTCTTCAATGAGATATCTACAATTAAGTACTGAATTGGTATGCTAAAGATTGAATCCAGGATAACTTTATTTTGTATTAGGTTTTCTCCCTAACCCTCCATCATGTTGGCCCATTCTGGGAATTTAAAAATGTAAGTAAAGTTAGTTTCCAGTGTTGTGTTAGTTCCAGTTGGGGGGGGGGGGAGGGTGGACTTCTGCCTCAATTTATTGCCTCTAGTTCTCTGCTGGACTGAGCCCTTTCTCCTCCTCCACCTTCTTTCCCACAATCTGTGGAATGGAGCCACACATCCAGAGTTGTCAGCCTGGTCCCATTCCTGTTTGAACGACATGCCAGTATTTACCCACTTGAAGGGCCTGCTGTTGCCTGGTTGAGCATCGTCACTGGCTGAAAATCATTGCTACCTAGAATCTCATGGTACCATGACCCACTACTCCTAGATCTTCTGACTTATTAACACTGGGATGGATAATAATAAAGGCAAGCACTTATACAGCACTTGTGGTTATCAATTAATGCATTTAATCTTCACATAACCCATTGAGACCCTAATTAGGCAACTTTCCCAAAGTCATACATCTGGTAAAAAGACCATCCTTAAACCCAAACTGTCTGACAGTCTTGTTCAGAGTCCATGATCTTCTTAAACTACATAATTTTATTTAAAATTTTTCTCACCGCTTTTTAAAATTGAGGTAAAGTTAATTTACAGTGCTGTGTTAGTTTCAGGTGTACAGCAATGTGATTCAGTTATACATACACACATACAGATTTTTTAGGTTATTTTCCATTATAGTTTATTATAAGATATTGAGCATAGTTCTCTGTGCTATACAGTAGGTCCTTGTTGTTTATCTGTTTTACATAGTGTGTATCTGTGACTCCCCAAATCCTGTTATCCCTCCCCCTCCACCCACGGTCCATGAGCTTGACAATCACTCTTTACTGCTTCCAGAACAGAGTCAAACTTTACCAAACTCTTTGGATTCTAGTTTTGACAGTTCAACAACAATTCAGAGGCCAGCTGAAAGCCAAAGTATACATCCACCTTGATGTAGGATGGTTCCAGAACCTTCTCCTTCCTAGGGCATCCTGTGAACAGGCTTGCAGGAGCCATGATTTAGGAGAAAGTTAAGCACAGGCACACTGGAGCTGACTGAGTCAGGATGTTTTTGATTAAGTTCCAAAGAAAATCTTTGATGAATAACTAATTAAAGATACCGATGGTTATATGAGAGGGGAGGGAACAAAATAGGAAGAACAAATCCACTCTAGAATCATAAAACTTTGAAGCTGGGGCCTGAAGAATCATTTAATTCTACTATTTCATTTTACAAATATGGAATGGAGACAGAGAAAGGAAGCAGCATGCCCCAGAACTCGTAATACTTTAGTATCAAAACAGAAGACAGGATAACAACAACAATAATAATAATGAAATATATCAAGCATTTAGTGAATGACGATTATGTTCCAGGGGCTGTGGTAAATACTTGATACATCAATGAATTTACTTCTTAAGAGGTCCTACGGAAAATTATTTTTTAGAAAAGGAAGAAAAAAAAGAAGGGAAGGCTCAAAATGGCTAAATGACTTGCCTAACGTCACAAATCTAGGAAGTAAAACAACGAGGTGTCAAACCCAGAATCCATGCAGGTAACTACCAATATTTCCCGATTCCCTCTCCTGATCTTTCCAGGTAAGGCAGAAAAGAAAGCAGCTATTTTCCTCACTGAAATTTGCAAGTTTCTCTTTCTCAGTCTGAAGAGAAATCTCTCACCTTATAGACTCGGATTCAATTCCCTAATTCTCAGAGGTTTTCTAGGTCCCTTAATCTCTTTCAAAACCCCACTTAAAAAATGGGACAATGCTATTTTCCAGTTAACCTATTTCCCGAGAAGTTAGCAAGGGAAATAATGCATGTGAAGTGAAAGAGAGGTGCTCTGTAGAAATAAGGTTATGTTATTTATTACTGTGCTTATCTTTTGCTTTCCTAGATTTTCTTGGCCTTTTCACATCCCCTCTCCTAAGACCGACCAGGTTGGTGCAGGTCGATCCAGCACGGTTCTGAGTCATCACCAACAGCAGCACCAAGTAGTTCTGGGCTGTCACCTGATTTGCCCTTACCGTGAAGTGACACAGGGCAACCCCCCTGACAGGTGATGACACTGAGGCAATAGCAGGTGAGTGAAAGTGAATAGTGTGAGTGTCCAAGGCGTGGCTGGCCAAGGCTTAAGTGCAGGTTAATGGCCATGACGGGAAGTCTTAAAGGAGCAATTCTGCAACAAGCTAAGACCTTGGTTCCTCCCCCTAGCACTTAATGAAATGCAGAGGTGATGACTAACATAGCTTACCACCACAGTGGCTCAGAAAATAGGGGGAAAAATGTCAGATTCATGTTTGGCTTGAACTCAATTCAACTCTGCTTGCATGAACACTCTTAATAATAAAAACAATACTATACTCAACTTTACCGAAAAATGAGGCCCAGAGATGTTAAGTAACTTGTTCAAGGGCATCCAGCTGGTAACAACAGGGCCAAGAGTTCAAGCTATCAGTCTGGTTCCAAAGCGGGTAACACTTAACACCTCCAAAACATTTGCTTCTGTTCCCTCTTAAGATCTGCTAAATATCCAACGGTCTGTTCCAGTCAATACAAATTCTTTCATGGATCTTTTATCACACACCATTGGTATTTCTTCCCTTTGGACTCAAGTGATAACATGTCTCCCTGAACCCATGTATTTAAAATAGACGGTGGTGTAATATTTTGCAAAAAAATGCAGGCTATCCTGAGGACCTTAGTTAGACTCAATTGGGCACCTCTTTATCCCTAGCATAGAAAAGACGGGGCAGCCTGGAGAATGAGGCACAGAAAGTCGCTACCCAGAACCAAAGAGAGTTTTCCTTACTTTATAAGTTTTCTCTGGAATCGATCCTCCTCGAAACAACAGATAGAAATTGCTTGAAATGTTAGTTATGAAGACTCTTCAGACCTCCATCCTACACTCTCCGCACACACCACTTTGCAATTAGAATAAAAGGCTAAAATAAAGGACTCAACAAAAACAGGTCTGTAGATAGTCACTGAAACTTAGAGGTTATATTAGATTGGCCACCTAAACCATGCTTTATAATTTATAAAGTGCATCCACACACATTAGATAATTTAAATCCCATAGGAAGAGGAAAGGAACTCATGGTATTCATTGGTCAGTATCCACTGTGTGCCAGAAAATATGGTGAGCTTTTTTACCTGTGTTTCCTTAGCTATTCTTCTCAGAACCCCAGAGGGACCGTTGGAATTTTCCCTTGTCTACAGAAAAGTAAACACAAGCTCAGAGTGATTGAGTGAATTTTCCAAAGTCAGACATCTAGAGAAAAGCAAAGCGGAGATTCAAACCTAGGTCTTCTGACTCTAAATCCCTTGCTTTTCCCCATTTATTAGCCCATGATGCCACAAATCCCACTGATGCCCATTGAACATTTATAAATCGAACTGCTTCATTCGTGCAAATGCTCTCTGAGGACTGAGCAAAAAAAATGGAGTCATTAGCTCAAATCTCATATGCGGTTTAGTCAATGTGCCCCATGCCACAATGACCGTACCTCCTTAATTCACTGTTCCACTCCATGTGGTGCTATTCCTGGAAATTTCCATGTGGATACCATCTGGTCCATTTTGCAAAATCACCAGAGAGCTATAAAATTAGCAGCGTAGTTGTATTTTCCAGACTTAGGTACCAGAATTCTGAGGAAGCTGTCAAACACCTAGTTCACCAGGCTGAGGTGGGGCCTACTTCTTGTGTAGTACCTGGATCAGAGCCTTGCACACAGCGGGTGATCAAGCAATGATTGCTGTTCAGTTTTCTCCCCTTTTCTCCTTTGCTTTTATCAGTCCAGGATGCTCACTACTCCAAGCATACACCTTGCTTATGCCAACCATAAGGTTACTTCTTAACACTTCTTCCTTCCCCCACATCCTGTATGAATCATGCTCTCCTCTCTTATCTTCCTAACCACACTCCATCCATCCAGCAAGGGCAATCGAAAGTCCCAAATTCCCCGGGGATGTTTCCTCAGCCCTCACTCAGGCCTCAATCTGTCCATCCTGCCCTTCCCAAATTTTAAAACATTCATTATTGTACTAGTTCAGTTCACACTGAACTATAAAAATAAAGGGAAAGAAATTATGTGAATGCTGCCATTATTCCTTTTTTCTTTTTTTTTTTAATTTTATGCTGCACTTTCGCCATATGGAAATTCCTGGGCCAGGGATTGAATCTGAGCCACAGCTGTGACCTACGCTGCATCTGTGGCAATGCTGGATCTTTTAACCCACTGCACTGGGCTGGGGATCAAACTCTGCAGGGACCTGAGCCACTGCAGTCAGATTCTTAACTCATTGCGCCACAGCAGGAACTCCAAAATCTGCCATTCTTAATGAATATATTTTTTTTTGTTCTTATACGTGTCGATGGCTCAGTGGTTCATGGGTGATGTTAGTATCTCCTTGCTGAAACTGTAATCATTATGTGGGCAGGGCCCTCATCCTACTTCCTGTCTTTGCCAGCCACCTACACTCCTCACAGTGCTGGGCATACAATATACTCAAGAGATGTTTGTTAATGGGATTTTAGACCCTTGGGACTGGAGCCACAGCAATAAGAGATAAGATTAATGAGAAACCTGTGAGGCAACAGATTAGGTGAAATGGGTAGAAAAGGGTAATTGCAAGCTGCCCTCTGGTGACTAGCTGTTTTGTTACACTGTCTGGAGCTATCTGATGAGAATATCTGGAGCTGCCACGCACTTGACCATGCTATTCTGAACCATGGCATGTAAATAAAGGAAAGTGATAAAGAGAAAGAGTCATGTATGCTCCCAGGTGCTGGTTCTTTATACTCATTCTTTCCTATTCTTCATGACAAGCCTATGAGTTGCATGCTACAATTATGCTCATTACACAAATAAGAAAAGCGAGGCATGAACCTATAACAAAACTTGCCCAAGGTCACTAGACTAAAAATGAGTGCAGCCATGACATTTTTTTTGACTCCAAATCCACATTTTTTTGCTGTAGCAGCATCCTGTGTGAAGCAAGGAAGGTAGCTACTGGAAATGTTCCCAGCTCCAATTTACCATCCCACTGTACGTCTTACAAGTTGGAGAGGTGGGAGGAAGCATGGGATCTGGTGAAAAAGCCAAAGACTCAAAGACTGTGAACAAAGTAAAATGGCATCCTAAGAATTTCTCAAGCTTTTCAGATGAGTGCGAAGTCATGCTAAAAGATCCACCAAAAACTAGACATTTATTTGAAAGCTCATGTTTCATCTTTAAGAAATTCATGATTTTTCTTATATTTTACTTCATAATCATCTATTTTTAATATAAAAATGTTTTAAGGAGTTTCCTGGCAGCCTAGTGGTTAAGGCCTCAGAATTGTCACTGCTGGAGGTCTTGTTACTACTGTGGTTTGGGTTTAATCCCTGAGCTGGGAAATTCTGCATGCTGGGGGTGTGGCCAAAAAAGTTTTAAGTTATTTATAGTGGAGTCCACTTGACATCTCAGGTACATCCTGCTTGGCTATCAAACATCCCATATACACTATCTCCTTGGAGATAACCACAATCCAGCTAGGGGATTATGTGATTGGCATAAAGATGGCTGGACTGGGAATTGGGAGATCTCAGTTTTAGACCTAGCAAGTTCAGTAACTCGAGGGGAAGGCCAATTCACCGAGTCTCCCCAGGTTTTCCTGTATTTGAGGAATAAAGAATGAAATGGATGACCTCTAAGAGTCCATGTCTCATCAAGGATCTGATTTCACTCATCATAAATTATGATATGGTGGAAAATACTGGAAAGAAGGCAGGGATGTTCTACAAGGCTTCCTTCTGGGTAATGATAATTTCTGTTTTTACCACACAGATACAGAAAGTTACAAGACAGGACATTAAGAAAGGCATGCAGAAATAAGACCTAAGTCAAACTTGGAAAAGATCCATAATACAAAGTAGCTTCTAATGAACTAAATAAAGGATCTAGATAAAGGAACTAGATAAAGGAGGTTCTGTATGTCTTAGACAAGGCACTCAAAAATCCATTTATGATCATTTTTGTAATCTGTATCTTGCATGATCATGTTTAGAGCCTATGAAATTTTTCTTGTGAATAAGCTAATTTTCTGGCCTCAAGACCATGCAATTAGTGGCAAAGAATTCTATAATGAAGAGCCAAAAATGAAGGAGAATTATCACCAAGCTCTTTCTTCCATTCTTGCCTTTTTCTGTACTCTGTAAGACTTGACTCTGGAAAAAGTTTCCTAATCTCTAAGATTGACTTACATTTTTGCCAACTGTAATTTGATACTAGATTATATGCTCAAAGTTTAAACATAACAGCCATGGAGAAAGTCTTAAAATCTTTCACATCTGAAATGTTGATGTGCATGTGTGTGCGTGTGTGTGTGTGTAAGAGAGAGAGATTGAGAAAGATAGACAGAGAGAGGGAGGAGATATTAGGGAGAGAGAAGAAGAGGAGGCATGAGTTTGGTTTATTGTTTCCCCATTAGTAATAGATAATGTGCTAATGTTCATGGTAGTTCTGGAGGATGTTTCAATAATACCTGCTTTTAAAAGATGGCACCTGGGCTAGGTTGTGGGAGGAACAGAATAGAGAACTGCCCTGGTCTTAAATTCTGAAAACATCTATACGTCTATCAATCTCCCTTTTTCCCACTTTTCCTTCAACGTTAATGTCCTACCTGAAATCATTTTCAATGAGGAATGACATGGAGAAAGAATAGATGAAAAGAAGTGAATGGGAACTAGAAAAATAGAGGTTGGCTAAATACTGCCAGCATTTGCTGGTGCCAAATATATATTCTGCAGATGTGTTTGCATATTGTCATTGACTAGGCAATGAACTCTTTGTTCCACAGCCAAAAGCTTACAAATCTCTAGGTCCAAAATGCCAACCACTTCCTAGCCCTGCAGCTGCCCCAGCTTCCCAGAGTGGCAATGACAATGTTCCTTTGGATTTCTCACTTTTCCAATGGCTTTCTTACCTCAGTTCTTCTGCAAACCAAGGGTTCAGCTTGCCGATTTACTTCCTCCTGGACCCAGGATAATGCTGCTATTGTGTGTGTCAGAGAAAAGATGAAGGAACAGTGTCTGTTGCTGTGGGCTAGAGGAGAGAGGGTAGCAGTAAGAGAGGAGGATGAAACGAAGAGAAAGAAGGGAGAGAGGTGATTGTGTTCTGGTACGTGGGACTCTGCCACAAGCTCGAGAGTGAAAGGAGGGTTCCTGGGCTGACTTGACTCTGTTCTCGCAGACCACTTGGTCCGTTGGAATTGTAAACTCACACATGAGTGTGGTAGGGGCTCTCTCAGAACAAAGGGAAGGCAACGTGCACAATCGGCATCTGTGCGTGCATACACAACTTTGTGGCAGTGTGACATCATCCGTATCCATGTGCGACTTTGTGGCATAGACCATCCAACCAGAATTTACAGAATGTACTTATAAGGGGGACAAATGGACCAAAGTATAAAAGAAAAAAATAACAGAGGGTATATAAGACGGTGCCCCGCTGCGTTCCAGGCTCAGCCTTTGGATATGATTCCTCTGAGCCAGTGCCGGTATGAATAAATGCTGCTTCCTGACAAAAAGCCTGTGTCCTGTCTCCCTGTAGGAGAATCCTATAACACTAGAACCTGTATTCCTTTTATAAAGGATTTTCCAGACCAGCTGGAAAGCAGATGATAACTTCCTTATGAATATAATGTTTGCAACCTTATGTTTCATGACCCTCTTGTTCACTCGCACTTGACCAAAGTCATTTGCACATTACGCTTTTATTGTGTAGGAAGAATACCTCCGAGTCTGCACTTGGCACCAGAGGAGGAGGCTTCTAGGGCTGGCTGTGTCACTGCAGAACGTGGTCAGGTCTCTTAACTCCCTCAATCATTTCTAAGGCTACATCCAACTGCAATTAAGAAATGGATGATTCCTAATTTTAATACTGACAATTTTAAATATCATAAAAACAGTAATAAAAAGAGTTTAGGATTTGGCTCATCTGACTAAGATTTAAGACATTTCTTTTCACTTATAGGATGGTCTTAGTCAATTACTTTAATGTCTGAAACTTCCTGTTCATGTAAATGGAGATGATACCTTACCATTTGGTCAATCTCATGTGCTCCTTCTGGAAGCAAATGGGATCATCTATAAAAACCCTGTGCAGTGTTCAAAATCTACTTCAGCTTTCAAGCAGAGACCACCCTTGAGCTGGGCAGTCCTAACAGTCATTTCTGCTCAGTAAAGGACTTAAACTCATAGACAGTCATTGCTCCAGAGCTCCCTGGTGGGTTGGTCAAGGCTTTAGAAGATCTGCAGGCTTTCCCTGCTCAATATAATTCTTGGTTTTATCTTTCATGGATGTTTCCCCAGTAAACTGTACTCCCAACTCCATCTCCATGCTGCTTCTCAGAGAACCCAACTAGTATGTCTGTGTCATCACAGACACAAAAAAGAAAAAAAAAAAAAAAGCTATGCAAAACAAACAAAAAATCCTATGCACTTTGTAAAAGGATAAATTTCTAATGCTAAAAATTAGCAGCGTTAATAATTACAACCCTTACCAGGCACTTTCTTTGCTTAGTCATTGTGCTAAGGGTTTAACTCACATTATCTCATTTAAACCGCAAACCAACCTCGAAAGATCTGCATCATATCTAATTTTACAGAGGGTGAAACTGACATCTGGAGAAGTTAAACATTTACCCAAAATGGCAAGTGGCGCAGCAAGGATTCAGACCTAGATTTTTAAAGTAGCTAAAACTCTGAATCTGAGCAAAACTGCTCTGTGCTGAGATTCTAGCCTTACTAAATCAACCAGTTCTGATCCCAGCCACTTCAATGTTCTTATAAATACTATGGGATATTAAAATCTGCCTTGCAGACAGGCAGCTGTAAAAGTTATAATGAGAATTAATCTAGTTCACAGTGTTTTGAAAATTATAGTAAGATAAAGAGGTGTTCCTATCATGGCACTGTTGGTTAAGGATCTAGCATTATCTCTGGGTAGCTCAAGTTTCAGCTGCAGCTCAGGGCTCAGATTCAGTCCCTGGCCTGGGAACTTCCATATGCCGTGGGAGCAGCAAAAATAAATAAATAAGTAAATACATACATAAGTAAATAAATAAGTAAATAAATAAATAAATAAGAAAAGAAAACAAGGTGGTGGTCTCAGCAGCAGTCATAGTAAAAGCATTAGTACAGTGTATTTTCTGGTATCTACACAAGACAAAATTTAGAAACACCGTTGTTCTTAGTCATGCTTCTGCTACATACAAATACCTAAATGAAGCTTAAAAGAGCACAATTTTTTCTCGTATTAGCCCATTAAAGCTTTCTAGGGTTTGATATATGTGTGATTTAATTTTGTTTTGTTACTTGGAACAGGAGTGCTATTATTAACCTTGAACAACTGTCTGTTTTACTGTTTGGTAACAAAAATGTTTTTAGCCTCATTTTTGCAATTTCTTGAGTGGGTGAGGAAAGTGGGAGTGGCAGGGGATGGGCTTACTCTATTGCACAGTAACATATATATGTGTTGATATCTCCTTTTGATGAGTCAACACAAACAGTTTACAATGAGCAATACTGAGGTAAAGAGAAGGCAACCCTGCACCTGGCGTTAATTTTTCATGGACACCAGATGCCTATGCACAGAAATCACAAGACCAGCACACAAAGAAAATGCAAACTGTACAAGAGAGGAAGATAACAAGACAGCAAGCTTTCGACTTTTGTTCAAAAACAAAAGTGACAATTCCATTCCGTTTTACCAGAAGTCTGCAAATGTTCATTCAGATCCAGGCTGTTGCAATTATCCAGGTCGCTTCAGATGTAGTTATTTTTCCCCCCCTTAGGTTGAACATCTCTATAGATTAAGTGTCATCTTGAGTCCTTTCCTAATAGAAATTCCATTAATAGCCTTGTTCATACTCTTCAGAAGGAAATAGACTAAAAACTGGGGTATTAGTAGACAGAAGTGCAAAGTGAGGCCAAGAGGAATGAGAGAGAAAAATGAATCCAATATGATTGAGGATGATGAGTCAAGTAATATTTAGAATCCAGAAAGGACAAAATACACTTGGAACACCATGAACTAGGACTGAAACTCATCACTGAACAAATCCTATTTAGAGCTGACCTAAGCTTAAGATGGTTCAAACTTGATATCCAGGGGCCAGATGCAGGGTCTGTGGAAGGGATGGTCGAGCTGAGGAGACAGGTTTCAAGGATGTATTTGAGACAAGAAGGATTATTTCCTCATCATCTCACTGCTGCCCAAGTTCTTACATTTTAAAGATTAATCAGCCCGTATGATCTGTTTAGCAAACATAATATTTAAGGCACTGTGCTTGAGACTACAGAATGTAGGAAGAGGAAGCCTATGGTTTTGCTCTGCAAAGAGTTTACAGTGTCATGTGGAAATAAGAGAAATCCCCCAAATGTTTATAATACAAGGCAGAGAAACCTCACAAGAGAAATAATGGCAAAGTACCACAGCAAGGGCAAAGGAGAAAAGCAGGTGGGATTAGGGTCAGAAAGCCTGTTTCTCTCCTGGCCTTAGCAAGTACATGATTTTAAACAAACCTAACCCTGCTGATCATCTGGAATGGAGATAATAATATTGGGGCCATTTCATGTTGGTACTGTGATGATTAAATAATAAAGCGTAGGTACAGTGTGTAAGTAGGTTTCCTACTCTTATGCTTCGTATGTTAATCAGGGTTGAAATAACGAGGGAGAAGGCATGTCATTTGGTGAGGTTGTATGAGGGAAGTACGTGGAAGGGGATGCCAGTTAAGTCATAAAGGATGGAACTTCACCTTGAAGCCCAGTGTGCTCTGACAATTTGCTCACTTTTTTTTTTTCCCCAGCTGTTTGTTCTGTCCTTTCCTGGAAGGATGGATCCAGTTTCTGGACCACTAACCACCAACCAGTACCTGCTATAGTTAAGGTTCTCTGGTTGCAGGAAACAGAAAGGCATTCGCACTAGCTTAGGCAAAATTGGAACATACCAGGTTAAAAGGGGAAGAAGCTCAGCAGATTAGGCACTTGATGGATAGGAATGAGGAACTGGGAGTTCTGAGCGACCCAGGAAGCCAGAGTCCAGGCTCTCCCAACCTCCCAGGAGTCCTGTCAGGCTCATCACATGCAGCATTTTTCCTGGGGACCACTTGGTTTCCTATCTTCTTTCTTCTTTCTACATTTGTTTCGCACTTTTATATTTATACATGAGCTTTGTCTGTTCTCCATGTGTGTGTCCTCAGTTCCAGGTTCAGACAGGTGTTAACCTATGGGCCAGACCATACGTAGTGAAGGTAATAAAACCAGGTCTAAAAGTCATCTCTTTGACCCCTGGAGATTCCTTTCTAAGGCTCCAGTGCCTTAGTCTGGGCCTGGAATAGTCAGTTCTTTTTTTCTGATTGACCTGCCGGATTCCTGACAGTAAATGAATGACCCAGCTCTCATCACTGTTGTTTCTAACATCCGTCCCTAGTGCTCAAGAAGACCAGGACTTATGGCAAGTTAATAAATACCCCTCACTCCATACTGTTCCTTCACGCCCCAGTGCCTTTACACCTACTGTTGCAGCCGCACTCATCTCCTTCACTTGATAAACTACTATTTTAAAAGCCGCTCAAGAGCTCACTTTTAGTCTTCTTTGAGCATCTTTCCTCTCCATTCCAAGCAGATGGATCGCTCCCACCTTGTGCATTTACTTTGGTCTGTCTACCCCTCAATGACTGCTCCTAGCACACTGTGCTGCTGCAGTTGTTTTGGTTTCTATGGTTTCTCCTTATCCTAGTGAAGCTACTAAGAAAATGGGCTCTGGAGCCAGACACCTAGGTTTAAGTCCCGACCTTTCCATTTATTAGCTATGTGACCATGAGGAAGTTACTTAACCTCTATAAACTTTGTAAAATGGAAATGATAGTGCCCCCATCAGAGAGTTGTTGACAAAACTGAGTGAAATAATGTGGGAAGGGCTTAAACGGTACATTGCACACAGTAGGTGTTCGACAATATCATCACTTTTATACTGAAATGCCAAGCCCAGGATGCATCAGTCAGGTAAGAGGTACTAATTGTTTGCTAAAGAAATTAACATGTGTTTTAAGACTACAAAATATTTGGGAAAATAAGTTTTTTTGTTTGTAGTGGCTTTGCAAATAATTACAGTTGCTATAATATTCTGATAATAGAAGTGTATCTGTGTATGTATATGTAAAATATTAATTTGTAGTTGTGAAAAATGCTGTAAACAACTCTCATAGGAAGTATTAAAGTGTGCAATAGAGGTATATATGTAATTGCTTTTTTAATGTTTGACTCATCCATTTGAAGGTAAATACCCTCAAGGCAGGGTCTGAACTCATGTACTTAACTGCTATTCGCCCAGGCACATTACACATTTTCTGATACATAAAAGGTATCTTATAAATGTGGGCTGAATGAATGAACAAACGGAAAAATGAACCATATTTAAATAATTAGTATGTTTACCATTCTTTTCTACTCAGAATGTCTTCTTTCACTATCATCACTGCATAGCAAAATTCCATTTAATCTTCAAAACTCAGCTGAGGTATCCTTCCATGAAGCTTAGCAGCCCTTTTCTTAATTCTTATGGAAATTCATGGGTACTTAAGGCACTCAACACTTTTTATCTGGCGTTAGAGCAATCTGGGTGTCCATTCGAACATCCCTGGTGGGCAGAATTCATGTAGTTTTCATCAGGGGTTCTCTTGATTTATTCCTTTTGATATCTCAACTGATGCTTGGCAAGCTGCACAACAATCACATTAGACCAAATCCAAACATGATGACAAGCAGCATAAGGAAGATCAACTTTGTACCATACAGCAAAAGACAGTTGGGTACCATTTGGACGAGGCATAACACAGTCTCTCTTCCAAAGTAATTGTGTCACAAAGAAGTTGAAGTGCATCTTTGGGTCCTTATCCTGTGCCTAGGACTAGGCCTAGAACATAGTAGGGGCTTAATAAAATCTGAGCAAAGTGAATGAACTAATAAATGAATAGAAATGCAAGCCAGTCTCTATGAAAGTAACTACTAATTATGAGACGGTTTTTAGAAGCATATCTACTACTCATTTGAGTGATAAAACAGCAAAGCCTATGATTTTCCTAACATCTAAAGATACTGACTATCTAGAAGGATATGCTCATACAGCCTCAATAATGGACCTCATTTACAGAACTTCCTGAGAGAGCTTTTCATTATTTATTCATTCAAAAAATATTTAGGAGCTTACATTGGCTAGCACTTACGCTAAAGATGAGGGAAATTCTGCATTGTTGTCTCATATTCAAGGCTCTTGAGTCAAATAGAAGAACATGCTTGAGATGGCAGGTTTGATCTCCACCTCATCATTATAGGACACGATGTGTTATGTGAAATCAAATACTGAAACTTTGAAAAACTTCATGTTTGGCTTCCTTCTTTCTGCAGACTGTTTTGGGCAATACACTATCTGGGTATCGGCTGCCTTAATTACTTCTCACCAATGTGAGTTTTAGGCTGAATGTGGAGATTCTCTGGGAAAGACTGTATTATAACTTGAGATTTAACGTTAAGTTTATTCTTGGTCCACAGAACGGCACTGACTGAAAAATCACTGTGATCTATAGCTTATTGTGTGTGAGAGAGATGGTCCAGAGCATCGAAGTGGATCTGAGTTCCTACGGTATGTTAGTAATCCACACTCACTGGAGAGGCACAGACAGCTTGTGAGATTTTCAGGTCAGTGTTTCCACGATCAGCTCCACTAATGTATGTCTATACTTCCTACATATCGTTCATTTCCAAATACTTTTTTTAAAAAAAGATAACCAGGTCTATTTTAAAGGAAGCAACTGATTGAGTCAATGTAGTTTTTCATTTCCTTAATATGCTTAATACAGCATAGTAAAGATAAGCCTTTTTAGGATTTATTACTAAATAATAATAATAATAATAAAGGGCATCATTAGCCAAGAATGCCTCATATTCATGTATGTATACATGTGTGTGTGTAAACACGTGTGTGTATGAAATACATATCCCTAAGTTTAAAAAGTGCATAAAAATGGAATAAATGAAGTCCTTTTTCTGAGATCTAATTTATATGTTCTGACAATGAAATGAATTGAGGCTCAAGTTAAACAGAATTATTCTCAACTGATAGTAATATTCTAGTAGTGACTGTGTTTTCTAAAAGCAGTTCTTGTAAAATTATGATAATACAGTGATACATTTAGTAAAAGACTTCAAAGAAATTTGAGAAGAGTTGAGAGATTGGCAAATTCCTAATACTGTCTGAAAAAGATGTAGAGCAGTCAAAATGAAGCAAACATGAATAAAACTTGAATATGTCTATGTGAATGAGTGCAGTGTGGGGAAACAGACACAAGAATGGAAGAAAGATTAGCTCATGGACAACAGGAATTGAATCCAAGGCTATTTTTCCCCATAAGGATCTACCTCCTGCACTAACACGTTACCGCTCTCACCATCACCCTACTGCAATGCCTTAGTCAAGGTTTATTGTTACCTCCAGATGGATTTAAAGAGAAATCATTTTATGAGGTCAGTATAGACAAAGCTAGTGATGAAAACTGCCATGAAGTAACTAGAAAGGCTGAGACTGAAGACCCTTGTTAGTTGATTTCATTCATTGTGCACAAACTCACCAGGCACTCTGTTGTGTCAGGCGCTGAGTTAGACCCTGGGAATAGATGCTGCCTATAGGCAAGGAGCTCAAGATGGGAAAAGAAGAAAAGAAACAAATAAATGTCAGTTCCTTTCTCCAACTTATTTTCCTTTTCTCTTTAACTCCAAGAAGTTACAACATAATTGGAGAGACAGAAAAGAAAATGCTTAGAGTAAAATATGTTGGATGATAAATCAGAGGTGCATGCAAGGAACCAAGGTAGGAAAAAAGGAGAGAAAGCTCCACAGAGGAGAAAGAAACCCGAGCTTCATGGAGTACCATAATCTTCTTGATAAAACAGAGGAGGAAGTGTTTAATAAAGATAGGAGAAGCAAACTATACATAGAAGATTCCAATTCAGAGTAGAGTAATTATAGCTTAATCTGATTTAGAAAGCTTCTCACAGTTTTTTAAATGCTTGCAAAAATTGTTTTATATCTTTAACAATTAAGATCAATTTACAGAGATCGAGCTAGAACAGAGTTTTCAATGATAAGAACTTTAAATGTAATACAGTCGTTGAAACAGGTGATTCTCAAGTTACAGAGAAAAAAATATAATGGCATCTAACTTGAATTACTTGAAAATAACTTGAACTTCAAAAGAGATTTAATCCATTTTTTTTTTTGTCAGAAGCATATCTCTGGTGTTTCTATGTCAGAAATAATGTTTTTCTTGAGGAATTCCAATTAATTTTTTTGCAGGTCTTAATTTTTAAGGGTGTTTTCTTATTTCTAATAGATTATCTCAATCCTTCAAAATAGATCTACTTAAAGAATCAAATATTTTTGCCCTCTTCTTCCATGTCCCATTAACCCCACCTCAGCCTATCAAATGTAGACAGCCTGGTTCCTCTGGTTGGATAATTATAAGCACAAACATTCTCTCTGCAATGGAAACTGTAATGACACTTATTGACTTATTAATTCACTTTATGTATCTATGCACTTTTTTTTAACAAATGTCTAAGCTATTTTTATGAATCTCCAAGTAGTATATCTTTACTTTACTAAAGGAACACTCACACTTTTCAAGGGGTTTTTATGGTAGATTTTACTTAGATAAGCAAAGAATTGAAAGCAAAGAACTAACTTTTGGCTTCCTTATCACGGTATTAAACCTACTGCAAAAGACATTCAAGCCATTCTAAATTGTTTTGGAGGAACCAACCAGGAAATACACACTGCAAGCTGCTTCACATATCAACATGAGGAATATCAATCTTGTGCTTTTTTATTTAGTTCATGTTACTATTCAAAACTACCATCTTCAGTGAGATAAGTTTGCCTGGATGATTGTTTACTCTTTCTCATTGATCAGTGTTTGACCATATTTATTATTTAGATTTCACACAGAGCAAAACCAGACATATTTATCTCAAAAAAGCACTACAGAAGCGATACTACATCTTTAAATGCATAGAATACATACATGCCATTGATCTATAGCTATAGAAGGAAAAATAGGAGAAAAATGAAAAGAATCCCTAGGAAAATAAAAGGAAATATTCCTTACCGGAATAAAAGCATGTTGCATAGCTTGTTCACATTGTTTTAAGGATGCAATAGTATCCCACAGAAGCTGATAATTTTCAGCCCGGGAAGCACTTGGCCGTTGCATGGTGAAAGCTAGTAACACTCAAACTGAGCTCAAAGAACCCAGTTGAAGAAGGAAAAAAAAAAAAAAAAACCCTGCAGATCTGTTACATAAACTTCTTAATTAGATCTGCTACACAAACTGCTATCTTAAGACTTAAAAAAAAGTTAATCAGAACATTTCTTTTGGGGGATAACTGGGCATGACTTGAACAGAGACAGATGTTTTCATTGGGAAGGATTTTCGTTCCCACACTTGTGAAAAGCAATACCATCAGTGTTTCCTCTGTCTTTACATGGGTCTGGCGAAACGGCACATACCATAAGTGTGTGGGGGGAAGGAAGTAGGAGGGAGAGAGATGTAAAAAAATGTATTTCCACCAGCAGATTTGGGTGGCAGGCCACGGAGGTAGAATTTGAGTAGCTTGCGAAAAGTAGTAAAATTGAAAGGAGTGGGTTACATACCCATCTATGTACATAGGCAGGTGTCTACACTTGTCTGGTGTGTTTGTAATACATGCCTTCTCCCAGTGTCATTTAATATATCAACTCTCCTCTTGGTTTAGTTACGACCTAGATATGATACGCTTTTCATCTACAGAGTATCACTGCTTTTATGAACTAGAGAATTGTTTATCTGGGGTTATCTCTAAAGACAAACCAGAAAGCTCCTGAGTATAAAATGTAGTCAAATGTTTATCTTAAAATATAAGAGTAATTAGAAGATCTTTTTGTTGTTTTTTGTGTTAGATAAAAATCATGTTTATTTCTTCTCTTAGGTAGAATTTATGTAAATAATGACAGGAGAAATGAACCTTTAAATGTTCTTGGGATCTGAGAGTGGGCTGTGCATAACTGGAACATGTTAATTCCATAGAAACTGCTTTAACAAAAAAAGTCTACTGTAAGTACTAAATAAATCTGAACAACAAACTAGAGCCACATCTTCTCAGTGTTCCTTCACCTGAGACAGGAGCCCACAAGGTAAGGTCAGGCTCTGTTAGCCCTCACAGACTCTGTGAGATTGTTCAGGAAGGGGGTAATGCAGCTTGTAAGGTACTGAGAACTCAGGAGTTCTGAAGGAATCTATCTTCTCAGGGCTAGTTACACAGCCAACAATGGGGATATTTATTCAGTATTTCTAGAGGTAAGGGGTAAACTGAGGGCAATACAGAGCATAACAGATTGTGCTTTCTATTGACCTAGAAAATCCAAGGAGTATAAAGCAAGGTACAAATTGTAGAAAACAGTGTGATAACACAAATGAAGGGTTTTTGTTGTATTATTTTTAGAAGAGCTGCATGATTTGGGTTACCTAGTTTTTCTGCTCTGGTACCTGGGTGATAGTAGATTAGTTCATACTAATAACCTTGTGGTGTGAAAGTCTCAAAGGCTGATTCTAGCAAAGTATTCTTATCTCAGTTTACCTTCCTATGTTGAATTGAAGCACTTGCCAGTGGAATTGATCTTAGGCAATTTCTACCTGGACTAATTTGTAAGGAGATAAAGTTTTCTTTAATATTTCATGAGTACACACCATACGGCTACTGCCATTAGTTTGTTTTTCAGTACCAATTTGACCAACCTGCTCTTTTTCTCATTCATAGTGTTCTTCTGTTAAGCTCACACCCACAGTCCCTCCTCTGCCTTCATTCCTGCCCTTATATGCTTCCATCTGCCCTAGCCACATGCTTCTCCCTCATGCACTGTCGACCAGCCAGCCCACAACTCCCAGAAAATATTCCTTCACTAGTAGATGTTCTGTATTTCTTATCAAATGCAGCAAAGTAAAAGTTGTTTTTCTAAGTTCTCCTCCAAAATTTCAACCTATCCTTTCCGAATTCTTTGAGCAAATGTTCATCATTATTCCAGACCCCAACCTGGGGGTCTTCTGTCATACCTTGGACTTCTATCACCTTGTTCACCAGACGCCCTCTGTTTTTCATTTAACCAGCATCTTTTTAAAAAATACCTCTCCTTACTCTTTGGCAAAAGGATAAAGAATCCACATGTAGAATCTGCATGTAGAAACGCCACGTAAAAAAATGCCCCTGGAATAATGCATTCATTCATTCATTCACTGATCCTATAACCACATCAAGCATCTCCGGTGTGCTATATTTTTTATTGCGTTATGGGAAAATGGATATATCAGATGCTGATTTTGTCTTTAAGGAGCTTAAATTTAATTGAAAGGATGATACATGAGCACAAAGAAAAAAAGAAAAGACAAGTTAAAAAAGGATAGGTGCCCTAAAAGAAGTGGTATAAACTATTCACAAAATAATGAAAAAGAAAAATTACATTGGGACAATCAAGGTGCCTTCACAGAAGATTTAGCATTTGGCTAGAGCTTGAAGTTAGGGCAAAATTTGGACATATAGAGATAGGTAGGAGACATTCCTGAGGAAGAAAAGACAGAACAAAGGCACAAAGTAGGAAAGCAGAGATGATTACTGGTCATTTTGAAAGGAACATGACAGTAAAATAACTTCACATGCAAGACTGTTACTGGAGCCAAGGTTATTCTTGAATAAAAAGTCAGTAGCTTCCTATTGCTAATGCTAATCAATCTTAGCTTTAACCAGTTTTTAGAGTATCTATATGCATAATTTTAGTGAAACTAAACCTCATGAGGTAGTACATTTCATACACTTATTCCTCATTCTCTAAAAGAGGAACACTGGTATATTTTTGGATGTTTTGGTTGATTTAATCATTTAGATCACATTGCTTAATTATTTAGTTTTCATTAAGTACATATAGCGTGTTTTGCACCCATGCCTAATCACTTTTATAAGTTCTAAAATCTATTACATTCAGCATTCAAGAGGGGTTCACCGTGAGTTCTTAGCTGATCAAATATTTGGCAGAGTTCAATTTGGCTCAGTTTAGCAAATATTTATTGAGCTCTACTATATGCTAAGCACTGCACTAGAAACAGTGCAAAAATAAATATTATATAATGTCAATTCTCTGTTTCAACTATCACTCGGTATGCATTTATCTTTGCCCACAAAGTAGAATGCTGTATATATTTTCTTCCTGTTAGCACAATGCCTAATACATCATGGCTACCATTTTTCTGTTAAACCCTCAGTCACTGGGCCATATGTCCATTATATCTAAATATACCGCCATGCTCTAAATTAGATTACAGGCCTAAGAATGTCTAAAAGTACTTTTTGTATGGTACTTGCCCAGACAGGTCTGCATTTTTCTTTCTGCCCATGAATAGTTTAAATGTAATTTTATGATAATTGTACTTCCAGTAAAAATGCAGTAACAGGGCTTAGATGTATATACCTATCTGAAAAGAAAAACAAACAAACCTGAACGATGTATATAAAACAATGAGTCTCAAAAATGGACACCAGACATTAAAAAACAGTGAACTCTGAGAGAGAGGAAACAAACAGACTAAGTCCTACAATGCCCTACTTATACTCTTGAATGTCTAGGCTACACTGGAGGGAGGGGGGATCCACTCGGAACCCAGTGGACTTGCTGGAATGAGGAGATAGATTTGGTTTTCTGGAGAAACCAATGCAACAAGGAGAAATAGAGAAATTCATAAGCATAGTTGGAGATTTTAATACCCTTCTCCGTATAATTAATAGAATAAGCAGACAGAAAATATGTAAGGATATAGAAAACCGTTTCAAAAATCATTCATCAATGTGAGCTAATATACCTTCATGAAACTCTCAGCAGAGTATACACATTCATTTCAAGTATTCATGGAACATTTACTAAGACAGAACATAGTCTGAGCCACAAGTCAAATTTTAATAGATTTAAAGAGATTTAGGTCAAAGAAAGGATACTCTCTGACCATGGTAAAATTAAGTTAGAAATAATAATGGAACAATCTCTGCAAATTCCTAAAATATTTGACGACTAAATAACACACTTTTATATAAACCATTGGTCAAAGAAGAAAGCAAAGTTAAGTTAGAATGCACTTTGAACTGAATGAAATAAAACCACAACATATCAAAATTGGTTATATTCCTTTAAAGCAGTAGTTAATGCTACATATATATCATAAACACTTATATTTGAAAAGAAGGAAGACCTCAAATTAATCATCCCGGCTTGTACCTTACACAAATAGAAAAAAAATACAGTGAATTAAACCAAAGTAGCAGAAAAAAATTACAAGAGAAAATACAGCTAGTTTATTTATATCAATAAGACTAGTTATTTATAAATAGAACCACAGCTAGTTCTTTGAGAATATCAATAAAATTGATAACCCTCTAGCAAGACTAATGAGGAAAGAGAGAAGAAATAAATTATCAAAGCCAGAAATAAGAGAGGTAGCATCACTACAGATCCTATAGTAATGAAAAGATTGAAAAGATCTTTGAAAAATGAAAATAAAGAAATCTCATAAACAACCTTATGCAAATAAATTTGACACCTTAGATGGGATGGACAAATTCCTTGAGAGATAAAAACTATCAAAAGTCACTCAAGAAAAGTAAGTAACCTGTATAGCCATACTATATATTGATTAAAGATGGAGTTTGTAATTAAAAACCTAACCACCAAGAAACTCCAAAACTAGATGACTTCTGATGAATTACACCAAGTATTTAAGAAAAGAAATAATTCTATACAAACTCTTTCAAAGAACTGAAGAGGGAAACAAACTTTATAACTTGTTTTTTGAGGTCAGCATTACCCTGGTACCAAACCAGATGAAGATATTACAAGAAAACCAAATATTCATTTTATATCTAAACAGACTTTAGCAAATTGAATCCTACCATATGTAAAGGGGATAATACATCATAATCAAATAGGTCTAACCTTTGAAAATGACCTAATATAATTCATCATATTACAAACATTTAATGAACACAACTAATCAACCAATAACTGTGTGCTCAATAGGCACAGAGAGAAAACATTTTGCATAATCCAGTATCTATTCCTAGTAAAAACAAAACAAACAAAAAAAAACAAAAACTCTCTCAGGACAAGATAAGGATGTCCTTGCTCACCACTTCTCTTTAGCATTGTCTAGGAGGTTCTAGACAATTAAAAAAGTCAAGAAAAAGAAAAATATTAAAAATAAAAAAGTTTCTTTATATTTAACATAACTGTATATGCAGAAATCTCATGAAATATAAAGCAAACTTTAGAATTTGTAAACAAGTTTAGCAAGGTTATAGAATAAAAGATCAATATACAAAGAATGATTGTGTTTCTCTTTACTAGCAATAAATAAATGAAAAGTTAAATAAAAAATAATACTATTTATCATAAGTCAAAAAATAAAATACTTAAGGATAAACTTTTCAAAAAGTCATGTGCATTGAAAACCACAAAGCTTTCCTCAGTGAAATTAAAAACCTATAAGTGGAGAGATACATGACTCTCCTGGGTTATAAAACTCAATATTATTTTTGATGTCATAGCCTGAATATTAATTTATAGATTCAATGCAATACGATCTCAATAAAAATTCAATAAAGTCATGTGTTTGTTTGCTTAGTTGTTTGTCTTGGTTAAATGGACAAGCTGACTGTAAAATAATATGGAAATTCAAAGAATATAGAATAGCCAAGACAACTTTGAAGAGGAAAAATAAAATTGTAGAAGAAATATTACCCATTTTCTAGACTTATTAGAAAGCTAAGGTAATCAGTGTGGCACTCATTTAAATATAAATAAAAAAGTCAACAGAACAGAAGAGATACTCCAGAAATCTACCCACATATCTACATACAAAAGGTTTTTCAAAAGTGTGCAAAGGCAATACGGTAAGGAAAAGGTTATCTTTCCAACAAATGATGTTGGAACAATTAGATATACTACATGTGAACTCAGAAACAGACTACAGACCTGAATGTAAAGCCTAAAAGAAAGCATAGAGAATCTGTGGGATCTAAAGGTTGGATCAAACACCAAAAGCATAATCATAAAAGAACAAATTGATAAACTGGACATCATCAAATGGAAAATTTCTCTCCCTTGAAACACTGTTAAGAGAATGAAAAGACAAGACACAGAATGCAAGCAAAACTTACAAACCATGTGTTTAATACAGAATTTGTTTCTAAAGTAAAGAACTCTCAAAACCCATTAAGAAGAAAACAATCCAATTAAAAACAAGCAAAACATTTTAAGAGACACCATTAACAAATATATACATGTATCAAATCAGCATGTGAAAAGAGTATCAAGATTGTAATTTATTAGAGAAATAAAAATTAAAATACTACCACACACCAATGAGAGCGGCTAATATTGAAGAAGACTAACAGTAGTGAGGATTCATGAAGATGTGGAAGACAGGACATCTCATACACTGCTGGTGGAAAGAGAAACGCTACATTCCCTTTGGAAACAGTTCAGTGGTTTCCTAAAAAGTTAAACATGCACTATATTATGATTTAACCATTCTACTCCTAGAGATTTACCCAAGTGAAATGAAAGCATATGTTCATTCAAATATTCATAGCTTTATTTGTAATAGTGAAAAACTGGAAACAACATGTGAATGGGTAAATGAATTGTGATATATCCAAACAATGGAATACTACTCAGCCCTAAAAGGAAATGAACTATTGATACACACGACATAATGATTATGCTGACTGAAAGAATAAATTAATATATACCGTATAGACCCATTTATAGAAAATTGTAGAAAATGCACGCTAACCCTTAGGGACAAAAAGGAGAAACTGGGAATGGGGAGGTATTGTGGGCAGGGGAGGGAGCTGGATAGAGGGATTATGAAGGGGCATGAAGAAATGTTAGAGTTGAGGGATATGTTCATTATTGTGAATGGATGGTTTTATACATTAAAACATTAATTTGTACATTTTGCAGTCCCTTGAATATCAATTAGAATTCACTGAAGTTATTTTTTTTAATTTCTTAAAAAGTTCCTAGAAAAGCCATCAGAAAGTCTCAAGTGACAAGTCCTGTTATCCTTTAATGTTATAATCTTGTAGTTTGATGCATCTCCCTGAGATGGGAAGAGACCTAGAAAGCACCGACCTCCAAGCAGGAAGGGAAGCAAAGGTTATGAACAGGTTTCGCAAGAGGAAAGGCCTGAGATTTCCAGGCCGGGAGCCTTACTCTTAGTTATGATTCTTTCCCTCGTTAGCAGTAAGATCTTGCTTTAGTCATTTTGTTTGAAAGAATTATTTGTGTACAAAATGAAGAAGTTAGACTCAATTGCCCCTCAAGTGTTTTTCAGAGCTATAATTCAGTGATCTATGGCTATATTTTAATTTTCAATAATTCCATTTTCCTCTCAACTAAGCACTTATAACGGTGGCCTTAAATATAGCAAAACTATCCCATGTAATTTTGAGTTGTGTATCATTATCATGCATGCTGATCATCTTTCCAGTAAGACAGTAAAGTGTTGAGGGGCAGCCCCTCCATCTTAAAAGTTCTGGTTTCCTCAGAGCAATTTCAACTTCAGAGCCTATCATTGTAATAGTGACGTTATAATTAGTATGAACATTTTAAGGATGGCAATCTACCATCATCCTTCTTAAAAAATCACTTTGCCATGCAGCACCCATCTCATCCCCATGAAGGTATTAGTCTCAATTTTCAGATAGAGAAATAAGTCCTCAGAGGCCAATGTAACTTCCTTCACCATGTACTAGCCACGTGAGCTTGGACAAGTTCCTTAGTTTCTCTTCACTGCTGTTGCTTCTCTGTAAAATGGAGATTATGAAAGGACTCATCTCACTGGATTGTTGAGGATTGAATGAGCTGGCATTTACAGAACTTTAGAATAGAGCCTGACACACAGTTATTAGTATTATTTTTTGTGAAATTAATTTATTTCAATTTATTAATTTATTCAATAGGAATTAAGCTATAAGTAAGTGTTAAACAAGATCTAAGATAAAGTCTTATCTTTTGGCTCTTTGTTCAACACACATTTGACCAGTGATCAATAAAGATTTAGGTAACTGCAGATATACATTTCCTGGCCTCCACCACACCCCAGTCTAAGTGTGTATTCTCCAAAGTTTCTCTTTCTTAAACCTGTTTCTTCATGGTTCCTATCTTAATGTGGGATATAACAGGGTTTTTTTTTTACTTTAAATTTCTAGTCTTCCCAATTAAACTGTAAAAATCAGAGAAGAGAAACCAGTGTATAGCCAGCACCAGCAAGGTATCTGGAATATCATGGACTCTTTCAGAGTTCACTCAATACGCTGTTATCAATAGGGCCTAAAATAGACAAAAGCTTTATTAACTCTTAAAAAAACATATGCTAGTATATTTACCTGGATCTTCTGTATTTCCAAAGATCTCTGGTGAATTTGGCCATGGCTCTTATCAAAAACTCATATTCGACCCATTTTCCCCTATTTAATGGAGAATAACGCTTCTTTTTTTGATAGAGTAAGCCTCAAATGACTTTACCAGAATAAAAGAGACAATGAATTTTTGCTCTGGTGCAATGGTGTTCCCGAGGGCATGATTTGATGTGTGGGATACCAAAATTCATACAAAAGAGAAGTGTGCTGTGTATTCGATCAGTCAGCACCCTTCACACATACTTAAGGAGACACAAGTCACTGTGGTCCAGTGCCAGGCCATACTCTCTGCACGAGTCTTTGGAATCATAAGCCCAGTTCTACAAGGGAGAGAAAACTTGTGTGAACATAGTTCTACCAAACACAAGGTCACAACATGTACACCTCAGGCCAGCGTAACTGGGGCTCACCCAGAGAGACCCATGAGGCGGATCAAGCCTATGTTCACCATTTGCTCTGAGAGCCCTCAGCCCTTCCTCCTCGGGACTCTCCTGATGGAAGGTAAGCAACGGGAACTCATCTACAGGAGGGTCTTAAGATTGGACTGTCTCGCCCCACCCACTTGCTTTCTAGACTCTTTTTTAGGGCCCATGTCAATCTTACTCATCTTTTTGCCTCCAGTTCTAGCACGTTTCCCCGGCATACAATGAGGGGGAGCAAAGGTTTGTTAAATAAATGGAAGGATGTGAAATGCACTGCACTTAGTGTTGAGGGTAACATTCTGAATGACAAAGCACTTTCACAACTAGGAATTTTCTTTCCTTTTACTTTTTATCCTCTCTCTTTTCACTCATTTAAATATTAGTATGGCGATGGAGACTTCATTTCTATTCCTGGCCCAGATTTCTTTCCTGAATTGGATATCCTGCTGCCTGCTGGTCATCTCCACTCAAATATCTCACAGACAGCTCAGATTCAACGCCTTCAAACTCTGAGCTTTTATCTTCCTTCCTCCCCCTCAAATCTGTTTCTCTTTCATTTCCTCATCCAGTAAATCCCAGCTCCTTCCACTCAGTTGCTCAAGCCAGACACTTTCCTCTCAGGAACCCACAATGTCCACTTCATCCTGACCCTCCTGGCCCAGCATGGTCTAACCCAGCATTTTACCCATGTCATCCTGTGCCACCTCCCCCCTCCCCGTGCCCCACAGGCCTATTCCTCGTACTCCGGATAAGAAGAAATGCATTCTCGTGTCAGTTCCTGCGCAAGTGCTAGTTACCTTGTCTCAAATCTTCTCCCACCTCTTCTCTAGAATTCTCCCCCACTTTCCTTCAAATCTCAGTTCCACTGCACACCGTAGGAGGCTTAGCAGTGTCCTTCTCCCATTGCCATCACCAGATGCCAGGGACACTCCCTTCCCCCAGATGTGATAACCAAAGAGGCCTCTAAACATTGCCAAATATCCCCTTGAAGACACTTGTCCTTAGAGTAAATCCATTTAAGAACCTCTGCCCTTGAGCTTGAAAAAGACATTCTGTCATACATTTTCTTTTTCTTTCTTTCTTTCGTTTTTTGTTTTTTAAGGACCACACTTGTGGCATATGGAAGTTTCCAGGCTAGGGGTCGAACTGGAGATGCAGCTGCGGGTCTACAGCACAGCCACAGCAATGCCAGATCTGAGCTTTGTCTGTGACCTACACCACAGCTCACAGCTATGCTGGATACTTTATCCCACTGAGCGACGCAGGGATCAAATTCGCATCTTCATGGATACTAGTCAGGTTCATTATCACTGAGCCACAATGGGAACTCATTCTTCCTTTCTTTCTTTCTTCCTTCCTCCCTCCCCCACTTTCTTTCTTTTCTTTTCTTTTCTTTTAATGACCACACCAGCATCATATGCAAGTGCCTAGGCCAGGGATTGAATCTGAATGGCAGCCAAAACCTACACCCCAGCTGCAGCAATGTCTTTAACCCTTTAACCCACTGTACCAGGCAGGGATCAAACCTGTTCCTCCATAGTGACCCAAGCCACTGCAGTCAGATTCTTAACGCACTGTGCCACAGTAGGAACTCCCTGCCATAGGTTTTTATGGAAGCTAGTTTGCCAATCTCTTTTTTGTGACTTCAAGCTTATTGCTGGACCACTCTGTTATGGACAGAGAAGGGTTCTTTTGTTTATCATTATATCACCTGAATATATAGTATCAAGCATGAGACAGGTGCTTAATGAATGTCTGTTGAACAAATGGATGAGTGTGATGACTGCAAAAACCATATGGAGGATATGCGACTAGAATCAACACAGCCACGTTAAACTGAGGTAACACATACACGTTAAATGATATGTGTGCAAATCATCCTATCATTAGATGGCAGATGTAGGACTTGAACTTAGGTTTTATCACTCTTTAGCTCTTCTTATCAGCAGGTTAGCACTTTACTACCATTACCATGTTTAAACCTTCTCCGATTACATAACTTCCCTCCTTTCTAAGTTCTCCATTGCATTTTGTCTTTGCAGTCTGTGCAATAGTACCATACACCTAGCACTCTTCTCAAGAGCTGAAACACTCAGGGCCTCATAGTGGCTTCCAGTGATGTTTGAAAAAACAAATCACAGCATATTAAATATAAGAGAGAGGTAGTTAGGGGTTCTCATGTTGTAATAGTAATTCAAGAAGGAAAAAAGTCAATAACTCTCCTGAGTGAATTTGCTTTTATGACACTCTTTTCCTAGTGGCCCACTTTAGTAAAGAGCCTCCAGAAAAATAATCACATGACAGGTTAAGATACTCCGATCGTAATAAAGGTATTGTCGAGTGGTTCACTAGAACATGAAAGAACATTTAAGGCTACCTGGTTAACATTATCTTTTATTTCCATGCTGCTTAAGTAGAGCTAAGCAAAACATTCTCAAATGGAAATAGATACTCTTTTAAATTGCACTTTCAACATGCCTAATGCACTTCTATTTTCCAAGGTTTTGCAAAGCAGGATTTATACAGCATGGTTACTCAGTTGTGTGTGTTTGTTTTTTTTTCCTCCAAAAAAGATTTTTTAATGGCCTAAGTGCTTTGATGGCTAATATGAAAGTAGCTGAGTGAGGGCAGCGTGCACTGCTGAGAGGCATTCCTGACACAGAGGTGCCCGGAAGCCATAGAGAGGAACTGTGTCAGGGGCTTTGTGATGTTAGAATCTCCTTCCAGGCAGCAAAGGGCTTCTCTGTGAGCCATGCCTATGTTTTCCCACCTCACTGCAGAGGCAGAGAGGATAGTTAAGAGTATAAATATAGAGTCAGATTTCCTGAGCTAGAATCCTAATGAGGCTGCTTGTTAACTATACGACCTTGATTAGGTTACTCTGTGTGTCAGACCTCAGTCTCCTCTTCAGTAAAATGGGTTTTAGAATGGTACTTACACCATGTGGTTGCTGTGAAGATTGAGTCAGTCCACGTGACTAACATAAAATAACAATAAATAGTCATGAGCAATATATTTATATTTCTGTGTAACACCAAGCTCTGTCCGTATGTCAGATGTTCATCATATCACTAGTTCAAAAACACCTCAGGAACCTGGTCTCTATTACATTTTCATCTTCATATAAGTATTTCATTTGACTCTTACAAAAATCCCATGAGGCTGGGATGGTTATGTCCATTTTACAGATGGAAAACTGAGACCCAGACTGACTGGAATGTGCCTGTGATTATGCAATCAGATAGTGGCAGGGCCAAGGCTTAGGAATATTCTTTTGGTCCCTTAATATCATAAAATTTTCACAGGTGCACTTTTGTCTCATCTCTTTCAAGATATCAAAATGGCCCTAAAGTAAACCTCCTTGGAAGTCTGTCTTTTCATTTCCTCTCCTTAATAAATACATCTCTAGGAGTTCCCGTTGTGGCGCAGTGGTTAATGAATCCGACTAGGAACCATGAGGTTGCGGGTTCGATCCCTGCCCTTGCTCAGTGGGTTAAGGATCCAGAATTGCCATGAGCTGTGGTGTAGGTTGCAGCCGTGGCTCGGATCCCCCGTTGCTGTGGCTCTGACGTAGGCCGGTGGCTACAGCTCTGATTTGACCCCTAGCCTGGGAATCTCCATATGCCGCGGGAGCGGCCCAAGAAATGGCAAAAAGACAAAAAAATAAAATAAAAAATAAATACATCTCTACCGGGTGGTAACTATGTGTTTTAGTAGGTGTTTGCATAAATCTCTCTGTCTTTCCTATTGCCTCACTCCCCTCTCTTTTTTCTTTTTCTTTCTCCCTCACCTTCACCTCTCTCCTTTCTTCCCCTGCTATGTCTTTCCCCCACCAACACCCATGCACGCGCACGCGCGCACACACACACACACACACACTCAGAAATATCTTAATGATCTATTTCACATGGAAGGAGAGGGTGTCATTAATAATGACTTCGAGATTTCCAACTTATATGATGAGACGACCGGGATCAGCAGAGAGGTAATAAGAGGTAAGCCTGGGTTACTAGAACAGGCAGGGGGCAAGGATTAGATGAATAAGCAAAGGAGTGGAGTTTTAAAAAAATGAGTATGGAGAGGGGAGATGGTCCTTGATGCTTGTCAAGCTTGTAGGCAGTGGAACAAGAGCAGTTAAAAAATCTTGCTGGAGGAGTAAGAATAGGTCTGTGTCTGCAGTGCTAACTGTTTACTGAGTAAATTTGTGAAAATTAGTTAACCTCATCAAGCCTCAGTTTCCCTCCTTGTAAATTGGGTATAATAATAATGAAAAATAGCATTATTGATATCCTGGGATTATTGTGAGGACTGAATGAATTACTTACACTTAATATTTCTTAGAAAAGAGGGCTAAATAGATAATAATACATAAATGTTGTCTCTCATCAGTATGAATGATATTAATGCTATCAGGAAGGAGAAAGTATTGAAGGCTTCCAAGGTAAGGCTGATCAACATCTGTTTGACACTTTAGGCAATAAAAAAGCTCTAAGGATAGAATATTTAGTATTGAAAGAATAATTATAGTTATTTGTTACAAAGGCTGGAGAGGTGAGTACCGCAGATGCGGGGAATTTCACGCAGGACTTATTTACAAGAACCAAGTGGTTCTGGACCAGAACAAGGGAGAAATCCAAGTCTCAGAGTCATCAAAAGCATTTACTCTCAGTGCTCATGAGGTTCAGCCTATTCATTCCCAATGAAGTTGCATGTGGAATGTTAATACATCAATAGCAAAATCCCAAATTTAATGAACTAAATCATTTGAAAGTATACTATGAAGTCAAAACAGTGACAAGTCAACTACTCCGAAGTTCAAATTCCAGCACCATCATCACAAATAACGGATTAAATCAAAACAGACCTTGCAAATTTGATTTTACCAAATTATGACGATTTGATCAAAGGTCAGTAAACAAAGGGACCGCAGATATTTACAGTGGGGTAAAGCTTTTGTGATATTCAATTTTATAATACATTAAGACATATATTACTCTTGTACGGAAATCTAATGTTCTGTGGACTTTACAATTGCTTTTAAATCAGCAGTCTCTCCCCATAGAAAAGTCAGAAAGTAAGCCCCTTAATCATGCCATATTTCTTTTTGATGTCCTTTTACTCAGCAATCATTTCTTTAAAGAAACATTTTGATGAACACAAATTGAACAGAAAATGTCAACTTTCCTTTTATAATGAAAGGAAAACTGCTGTGATGAAGAGTTTCTAATCATTATATCTAATTAAAAAGTTAATCCTTAGGTTTCTCATTTTTAAGTCCTTTCAAATGTAACAAAAGTGTTGCCTTTTCAAAAACGGGAGACAAAAGCACAGTCATTAGGTAACACTCCTTCTATGATAAAGCCACAAATTTGCAATTAAAGAATACTGGCCCAAGCTATTGTGAAAGAATTAGGAAAATGACAAGAATCAACAAAATCTTGCCCTGTACTGACCTGTTTTTTTTTTTTTTTAACACAGAAAACCCCCACATTGTACCAACAGCAGGGGAGCAAAAAAGAAACTGTAATCTAAGTCTTTCATACAATAGAGAGAGCAAAATGGGCTCTGCATCCCAGCCCATGGGAGGGGGGTGATGTGACTCATTCTCTAAATATTAGTAGAAATAATCATTCTGGGTCCAGAGGTAGAGCTAGGAGCAACTTATTATTCCAAATAAGTGGGGCTTTACTCAAAGGTCCAGATCCACAAAGCAACATTTTAATATCACCCCCAACTTTCTGGAGGGCAGAAAGTGGAAAAGGGAGATAAATATAGGAGATGATCCATCCACACATGACTGTCTTACTTGTACGATGAGCAAGAGGAAGGGACTGGTTTTGAAAGCCTAAGTGCAAACTGCAGCATTATGAGCATTTACCCTGTCTACTTCCAGTTAATATTTTAAGTATTTTAACATGCTATACGGTGATCAAAGAAAAAGTCTGTTTCAAAGACCCGTTTGCTGGAGGGTCAACAGGGAATGGTAACTAACCAGGTCCCTAATTTAGCAATGGTTTCATAAGGGGGACCTCCTGCTTTTTATTAACAAGGATGAGCAAGATCACTCTCAGCAACTAAATTTACTCATTCCAATAACAGGCAATACAGCCTCTAACCTGTTACAAAACAGTCCTCACTAAAGGCTGAGTATCTGAGGCTCTGAAATAAGCAAATACTATTAAACGTCAACTCAATTATAGCCTTCACTGAGCAAAGAGAACAATCTTCCTAATGGATCCTACTCTTCCTTCCTGAGTTCTGTCTACATTTTTGTCCCTCAGGGAAAGGCGGGATAGAAGATTGAGCAAATATTTTTTTGCAAAACACTTTTTCATATTGGGACCTTTTAGGTTTGATTGACATCCTTCTTTCTGCCTTACTTTGTTTTTCCCAGAGGCAAATGTTGTGTACTGAAAAGAAGTGAGAAACACGAAGCCCTTGCTCTGCTCCTTACAAGGTGTGTATGACCAAAACTAAGCCTTTTGACTTTTCTGAGCCTGTATTTTCTCTACTGTAAAACAGAAATACTAATCCCTGTTATACCAGGGATCTTAGAGGCTCAAATAAAAAAAATGGAAAAGCTTTGGAAACATAGGGGTGAATATTTTTCTGTGTGAGGGAAAGAAAAAGGGATTTAGCACTTATTGAACATCTACTGAATACCAGGTATAGCATGAAGCTCCTTCTATAGTAAGTCTTTTAATAAAGTAACCCAGGACATAGGCACTGTGCCTTTGAACAGGCAAATAAAGGAAATGGTAGAGAGATTGGGTAACACATCTAGGGTCTCAGGGCTTATTTCCTGTAGAGACAGAATTCGATTAAATTCTCCCTTTCTCCAAAGATAATGCTCAGCTTCCAGAAAGTGAGAATTATGCTTTTGGTAGCACAGTGTAAAAATTCAAAGCTTGAGAGTGAGTCAGCAAAAGTTTGAATTCTAACGTGGCCACTCAGTCAGTGTTGCCATGGGTAAGTTGCTTAAATTCTCTCTGAGGTTTTGTCATTTCGTCTGAAAAATGGGAAGGCTAGTGACTAACCCACATAGATTTGTAGAAAAAAATGCACACACAGCACTTAGCAGGAAACTCCTTGGTATACAGTTAGCATTCAACAGTTATCACTGTTCTTAGCATTTAAAAAGAAATTTGTTAGCAACAAGGAGTTGCCACCATGGCGCAGTAGAAATGAATCTGACTAGGAACCATGAGGTCACGGGTTCGATTCCTAGCCTCGATCAGTGGGTTAAGGATCTGGCATTGTTGTGAGCTGTGGTGTAGGTTGCAGACACAGCTCAGATCCTGTATTGCTGTGGCTTTGGTATAGGCCAGCAACTGTAGCTCCAATTTGACTCCGAGCCTGGGAACGTCCATATGCCGCAGGGATGGCCCTAGAAAGCAAGCAAGAAAAAAATTGTTAGCAACCAGCTCCATAAATTATCTAGGAAAATCTCATAGTCCCTTATAATTTACTCTGAGTATTTTGAAGGTGAGGTAGATTTTTATAACATACACCTGGACATGGACTCAAATGGTTGAAAGTCATCTGGGTGAGTTCAGCTACTCAGATTAAAGAGACAAATCCAATAAAATATATGGGGAAAAGTTATGGTTAAGATAATACGGAACGAATGAGGTCAGGAAAAAAAAAAAAGAAAGAAGACTGCCAAATAAGACTAAATGGGCAAAGCACAAATCTTAAAATTAAATATCTTGACTGACAGTTAACCTGTCGTCTAACTCCAGGGCTACCCATTCATAGGTCCTATAATTTACATTTTATGATATGGGCCATATGGTCTCCTCACTGAAAACATTAAAAAGTCAATATTAAAATGCTAATGTCTAAACATATATTCCCTCTTATCTATTAAAAAACTTATTTCTAGAGGCTAAAAACCATGAGTGTGAGTTTTTGTCCTCAGGTACTGACCTTTATATCTGTTCAACCTGTATTCTGAAAAACAGTCTCAGTTTACAGATGACCCAAATATCAGGAAGGTACAAGGGTTCATCTAAGAACAACAGGCCAACGTGGGTTGAATACTGGCTATAGTCAGACAAAATTCTTCTACAAACTCCCCTCTTCATCTGCAAAACAAGAGTAATATCTTCATTCTCTCAGGGTTATGGTACAGAGTAGATGAGTTAATAGGGACAGATTTGCATTCCAGTTCCTAGCATCGAGTAGAGGGTCATCAAAATAAGTTACTTTCACTTAGTTTCCTTTTAAGTCTTTTAGAAAACATCTGTTTAGGAAGTGCCCACAAGGTTCTAAACTCGTTCTTAAGGTATTGGTGAAGCATAATACAGCTCCTGTCCTTTAGGATTTCACAGACTAGGTAACCATGTTGCCAAATTGATATATATTATAAAGGAGTACCTATGGAGTGTAATGGAAAACAACGTGGTTAAACTCATTAAGCATCTAGGAGAGAATGGGGACTAAGCAGACCAAGAAAAGCTGTAGACAAAAAGAACTATCATTGAGACCAGGAATGTAGGGGCAGCCAGAATTCCAGAGAGAGACAAGGGAGGAGAGGATCTCCCAGGCTCAGAGTAATGGTTTCACATGGAATGATTTTGCCAGTGTAATGCTCTGCATCTCCTCCATCCCCACAAAGAGAAGGAACTTTTATGCTGGGTAAGGCTGCAAACAGGAACTCAGCATGCTCAGCTCACTCCTTCCTCTGAGGAGCTGGCCAGGCTGCAGGAGCCTTGCATTCTCCTTCTGCCATAAGCTAAGCTTAGCAAGGTAGGCTGTGCCCCCGCAACAGCTGGCAGTTTGGGGTATGGGGGTAAATCAGGTTCAGAGGATCTGGATAAACCCATTTTACTGCCTGCCATAGCCACTTCCTCCAATCTAGCTTTTATCAGTGAGAAATTTGATTTTTAAAAAATTTCTATCAGAATCTGGCACTTCTATCTTCTATGGTTTTAATCTTAAAAAAAAAAAATTAAAGGTGCTAATTACTGAGCCTCCTCAAACTTGAAATTTGAATGAAATTTAGAAACAAAGTACATAATGTATTCAAAATGTGACTTTTTTTTTTTTTTCCAGGAGAGTAAGGTACTTAGGAAGGGAATTGGAGGAGAAACTGTTTTTAAGGTTGAAAGTTGGTCAGGAAGTGGGTAAGGGGTTTCTCTTTCACTCTAAGGAATTTGAACTGTATCCTGTAAGCAGTGTGGGGCCACTGAAGGATTTTAAGCAGGACAATGACAAGACATTTTGTGGGAGGAGGGGGTATTAGAAATATTCTGGCAGCTTGAAATGGATGGATTTTGTGGTGCATTGGAGGCAAAAAGCCAGTCTAAAGATTGTGCCAATAATCCAGGTAAGAGCCTGGTGAGTAGATTTAGTCCTTGATTCACTATTGATTTTCAAATTTCCTTAGAATCCAAGAAATGTAAGACAGAAGGCCAATCTACTTTACTCTGAAATCACAATTTAAAAATATAAAGGCCCAGGGTAGGGGGTAGGGGAAGCAGCACATAAGGAGAGTTCCAGTAAGAGGAATACGCTCAAGCTCAGCTGTTGCTGGAATGAAGAGATGATTATGTGAACAATCTAGAACTCATCAGAAATAATCACACCTAATTTAAAAAACATTGTCTAAAAGATGAGCCAAATTTTACCAACCATGCAATAGCTAGATGTTCTGCAGAAAAAAATAAAAGGAGGATACTAATCTCCTGTCTAATACCACCTTCTCTCTCCCTCCTTGCACCACCATCTCCAGAAAAAGGATATGCACATAATAGCACCTACATAACAGACTAGGACATAAAGAGTTCAGGAAAGATAATGCGCCACATGATTCATCTAATGATGTCACCCTGTAACCAGATAGGAGGCAAGTTCTGGTGCATAGGGAGCAGGACTGAAAATCACAGCTGCCTGCCTAACTCTGGTCCAGGCTCATCTTGCAAACAAGCGCTCTGTTTTTAATTTATGGAGTAGTATGTGTTTGTATCTTCAAGTTGTTGTGCATAAGTAAAAAAGAATAACTTGAGTTAGCTTTTTGAAGACTCTCTCTTGTTCTCTATTGTAGAAATGAGATGAAATTTTAGAATGCCATATCCTCTTTCTTTATTCAGCAATTATTTATTAAGGACTTACTGGGTATCATCTATTGTGTTGGGTAAGTGACAAATCCATCTCTTGGACAGAATGGTTGCAGTAGCCCTACACCACACCCTGAGCTTGGGAACGAGGGTTATCCTTAAATCATCTTCAAATATCTTCCAAATTTCAAAGGAGGCAAAAAGCTTTCCTCATACCAGAAATCAAAATCTTTACTCTAATTACAAAATTATGAAATCTGAAGACGTTAAAAAAATTAAGCAGAACTTCTAGAATATGTATAAATAAATTATTTTAAAAAACTGTTCCAGAGTTCCCGTTGTGGTGCAGTGGAAATGAATTCAACTAGGAACCATGAGGTTGCAGGTTTGATCCCTGGCCTTGCTCAGTGGGTTAAGGATCTGGCGTTGCTACGATCTGGTGTAGGTTGTGGACGCAGCTCGGATCTGGCGTTGCTATTGCTCTGGAGTAGGCCAGCAGCAACATCTGTGATTAGACCCCTAGCCTGGCAAACTCCATATGCCATGGGTGCGGCCCTAAAAAAAGACAAAGAAAAAACTGTTCCTTCTTCATTCTCAAACCTATTAAATTCATGGAAATCCATAATCATTATTTTTTGAGCTGTGAAGTGACCTAATTAAGCTTAGCTTTCTGACAACTCCAGGCTTAACAGTCCAATAGAGTCTCAGGAATTAAGTCAACAGCAGCAAATGTAGGCTTACATAGGAATTAATAGAGAACTATGAAAGGAGTGACCCTTTGGGGTCAGACCTGAGTTCTAACCATAAACTTGGTCCTTGTTAGAGATATGAACTAAGACGAGTTATTTTGCTTCTAAAAGTCAGCTTATCTATAAAATGGGATGAGATGACCTCCCCTCCTGTATTATTTTGAAGGTTAAATTAAGATAATAGTATATAAACATTGCTTTATAAATGGTAGCTATTATTATAATAGATTATAATTATGCCATTCACATGAAGCATATGGTGACATGGAATGCCAGGGCTGTAAAAGAGACAAGAGACCTAGGCTGCCACTTTTTTTCTAACTCATGGATAACTATAATAATTTTCACCGTGTTTTTTTCCCCTGAGGGAGCCCAACACAGCTTTCTTAGCACTATGGTCTATACAACCATCATGAATCAACACAGTCAAATGTATTAAGCATGTGGTCTTTCTTTCATTTTTCTTCTTCTTTTTTAATCTAGTGTAACTTCCTCCAGGTGACAGGTAGATCTAAGCTTTTTGAGACTTGGCTGGGGTGATTCAAAGGGTTCAGAGTAGCCCAACTACTAGCACCCAGGATTCCTGATTTCCAGTTCTGTATTTTTCCACTGCAGCACACTCCCTCACTCTCCTTCAACTTATGACATTCAAGCATGAGTCCAAATTGGAAGAGACAGATCACTTAACATAGCCTGTCACTGTGTGATTTCTGCTGAGGTATGAATTAAACCATGGCCCTTGCAATATGCAGTCACAGACTGATCTGAAACAAGGAACTGTTTAGGAGATTGTTCATGCCCTCTGCCAAGGCCAGTGCTGTAATGGGGTCTGCGATACAGTAAATTTAGTTACACCAGGGCTATAAAAGAGACAAGAGACCTAGGCTACCACCTAGGCTGATGGGATAATGGACATTATGTTATGTAGAGTTGCTGCCATAATAGCTACAGGTATCTCATGATAAGAGGACACTTTGAGATACTATAAAATATGATCAATTTCTACATCAATTTAGTCAATTGGTCTGGAAATATCTGTTCCCATTGGCTGAGGTTTATTCTCAAAAATACAATCCACTCGTTATTGTCTTGAACTCAAACTGAAGCTTAAAGGAAGAGGAATGCTCAGAAAAACTTTTGTTTTCCAAGTGTCTTCTTGGAATTTAAAATAGCAAAGTAACCAGCATTAACTCTTAAAATAAAGGATTCATTCTGAACACTGTACACATGCTTGTGGTACCGTTTTGTTACTTGTAGCTTAGTGCTAAGAACCTGAGACAGGATTCCATTTTAAATGTTTTCAATTTCCTACATCATCTCTCCTTCATATTTGGGGTGATTTCTAATCAACCCAAAACGTGGTATTCCAGGGTTGTGCTCATGATTTCATAGTTCAACTGAAAAGTAAGAAATGAAAGGGGGCAAAGAGACCATATGCTTCAACCAGATGCATTAGGGTCAAATGATTATTTTATTTCCTCCTTGGTTTTTCACCCAAACTATTTTTGGTGACTTTCTGGAAAAATGACATCCACCACCATCTAATGAATTAAATGAGATATTCCAATTATCTTTCTCATCAAAGTATTAGAGAGGAGGTCAAGGCCCGAGCTGAAGAGGGAAAGGAAGGGTCATCATCTACTGCCTTGTGGTCAATATCTGCGGACTGTATTAAGATACCCTTCCAATTCCCACCTTAAACATGAAGTAAATTATGATCTCCCTAATAAGATCAAAAGTTAGTCATGCAAAGCAACCTTAAAGGAATGAAAGGACATCCAGACCAGCAGAACTGATGACTATCTCATCCTTTCTAAAGAAAAACTGCATCAACCAGAAGTTTGGGAGGAGGTATGGGGTCAAGAAGGGAAGGAAAGAAAAAGGGAAGTTAAAAGGCAAGATCTGTCCATCAGTCTAGGACCTTACTAAGTGGAAGAGTCTGAACATTTGAGTTCAAATAATTAACAAGTTCTGAAGATGGTTTGACCCCAAAGAAAAAGGGCCAATACCTGGAAGTTATCCTTGACTTCTTTTACTTTTCTTATCTGCCTAATTGTATGATATTCTGCCTCAAAGAAACCCACACTGTTTATTCTGTTTTTTTTCTTTGCATCCAAAATATAACCTCCATTCATACAGCGGATCTCCGCCACCACGGCTGCTGAGTCATGCTGTCATTCTCTCTCCCTGGGTCTTACTGCTAATGTTGAATTCTAATGAGTTTCCTCCCTGTCATGAGCACTTCCCCATAGCCCATCTCACTATGTATATTAGATCATGTCATGGTCTTCTTTGAAATTATCTAATGGCTTCTTGTTAAACTTTGAATAAAATTCAGACTCACTCCAAAGAGTCTCCAAAATCCACATGATTTGGCTTTACCCCACTCTCCAACCTCAATTCCTGCCCTGCTTCCCCACTCTCTTTTCCACACTAGCCTTCTCCTATTGCAGGAACACATCAAACTTCTTCCTATCCTAGGGCCCTTGGACATGCTACTATTTTATTTGTGACATCACCTGAAGATCGTCGTAAGATTTTCCCCTTTCCACATTTCATCTTTTAAATATTAACCCAAGTGTCTCCTCCTTATTAAGGCCTTCCCTTACTTTGCTGTCTTATCCAAAAAGCCCCACTCCCACCAACCTATCCTCCATATCACATTGACTTGGTTTATTTTTTAGTTGTAGTCCTATTTGTTTGCTTGTTAAGTTTATGTGTTTCTCCATTTAAGCTCCAAATCTTGCCTATTGTGTTTATTGCTACGTTTTCAAGTTTCTAGAATAAGTCTTGGCAACAATAGATGATCAATAAATCTTTATGAATGAAAAGAACACAAGAATTTTATGAATATCAGTGTTTCAATTCATCTGACAGTTATATTGTTCACTGAAATAAATGATTTTTTTCTTAATTTGATACCACATCTGTTTTAGCCAATCTGAGTCAGCTTCGTGGCTCCAATTCCCCAAATCCCTCTGAATACTTATCGGAATGGTTATCTAAGCTTTCAAAGAGAAAGAAACAGGGTCCCTGCATCTGATTGCAGTATTACATAAAGAAGTACCTTTCCAACACATCACTATTTTCTTCTTACCTATTTTTAAAGACACAATTCTTTCAATCCTTCAAACACATGTCAGGCTCGACCCTAACCCTAAAGATGCAGCAATTAATAAAGCATGGCTTGTGTTCTCTCAAAGCTTTCAATGAGGCAGATGAAGGAGGCACAAAAGCAATCACAATGCTAAGTGAAAAGCAGGTGTATGTACAACATTCTGTGGGAGCACAGAGACAGGAAAGTTTACAGAAGATAACATTTGAGATGATCCTTGAATAATGAATGAAATTTTTATCAAACACAGAAACAGAGAGAGCCATTATAGAGGGAGGCATGAGAAAAGATTTGGCAGGCCTGGTGGCTTCGGCCAATCAGGGAACAATGAATGGTTGGGTGTGACCAGAATGCTCTGAGTAGCTGGAGAAGGAGTTTGGAAATGCAGGTTGGGAATGCTTTGCTAGGGAAACAAGTTTTATTTTGTAAACTAGTGTTTGGCACATTGTGTTTCGTGAGATACCAGTAAATATGTATCCATGAAAAAGTGATTTTATCATCACACACATTTAAGAAATGCTCTGCACACTTTACCTGCCTCTGGGAGATATAAAACCCATGGGCTTTGAAAAATCCTGTCATGATAATAAGCAACTGCTTAGGATGTTCAGTCCAACCTAGGGCACACAAACATTTCCAGACGTACTAGCCTTCACCAGAAGTTAGAGTACACTTAAGGTGAGCCCTACTTTAAATGATTTGGAGTTGCTAAATTATTTAAATCAGTGGGTGACAGAAATAGAACTGTTTAGATAAATTTGGCAACAAAAACACTTAGAATGGATGAAAGGCATCTGGGAGGCCACTGGATCTTGCAAATAGCTTCTATGAATGATAATGCACATCTATATTCAAGCACTGAGAGTGGGAATGTATTTGAGACACTAAGATATACTTCTGTGTCAACTATTCATCAGTTAATTAGTGAGGGCCCTGGGTATTGAAATGTAATGGAACTGGTGATGATTTCTTGATTTTCTGGCATGGTAAACTGAAAGAATTATATCACAGGATTGAGAGGAGTGCAATGTAGGAAAAAGGAAGCATACTGAAAAATGGGCTGAAGGTTCTGAGTAAATTGCACAGAAAGAGATGGGGAATCATAGTATCAATTGCTACCTGTTTTTGACTCAATTATTGGAAAAATAATAATCACAAGCCTACTAGGAGCTCCCAATTATGTTGGGGTCATTCATCAACTCAAGAGTTTTTATCCTTAATCTACTTACAATCCTTAACCTAATTTTTTTTTTTTTTTTTGGTCACCCTTCCATTCAGTCCTTTGAAAATGATGTTTTCTCTTGTACTAGAAAACAGCTGCCTTCACATTACTTGCGGGGAGCCGAGGAGATGCAGAGACTCGAAAAAAGGACTTTGCCTGACGGCAGAAAAACCTGAAGGCAGGTTCCTAACCAAGGAAGGGCGCTCACCTGAACGGTACATGCCGAAGGTGGGCTTCTGGTCAGGATAAAAAGCCTGCCTGTACAGTACAAGCGGAGGGCAGGCCTCAGGTTCCACAGCTCTCATGTTGATGTTGATGGGGAAGAATTGGGGCTTTCCTGGGAAAACAACTTCCATGTTTGCGCTGGAGAACATGGATTGATCTCGGGTGACCTAGTCTTTCCTGTTGTTTCGTTATTCAGTTTTCCTCAGTCTTTCCTGATTATTTACTTATTTTCCTGTGGTAATTTGTGATTTAACAAAGTTACAGCAATAATATAATAAGAATTTCATCCTGAAGGACTTTCCCCTATTTAAATCCAACTTAGTTAAAACATAGTGTTTATCTATTAATTAGTTATATAGTAAACTTTAGAGTTAGGATCTTAATGAGGTTCATAAAAGTTAGACATACATTATCCAAAAAACCTAGCTGTGAGTTTCGTCTTTGATTTTAAAAGCTTTTAAGTGATAGCTAGTTTAGTTAAGTTGGTTTATATTTACTTACACTATCTCCCTGCCATAATGCTTTGAAGATAAGCACCAGTCTACAAACAAGGTTTGTGAATGCCAAATTCTTGTGTCTATGGCCTCTTCAAAGTACTCACTAAGTTTAGTTAAGATAGAGATCTTAAAACAGGATGCATAGCTGCTATCCCATGTAATAGTTAACCCATGTACTTTTAACACTGTAATCTGTAGTGAAAAACTGTCTGTATCATCAACCACTGTTGCCAATAAAGTTTGAGCAGTCCAGTACCCTGAAGGAAGGGATGAAGAAGCTGTCTCCGTATGTACATTTCCGCCGATGCCATCCATCTTCGATCGGGGAAAAAGTGTACACTCCCTGGCCGCTGGAGCTGGCCTCCGGCAATAGGTTGGCTTCACATTTATTTTTTTTAAGAATAGCCAGAAGGTCCCTAGCTTTGATAAGAGGCATCCATAGAGTTGTTGCCTATAGAAGTTTCATTCGAAATATTGGCATCAGCAATGTAATAATGGTGTGGTTTTAAAGGATACAATTTCTTACAATCATTCTAAGATAGTATAGTTTTGACTTTCAAGGGCAGACTACTTGAATTTTAAGACATATGGACCCAACTCATCTTTGAATATGTCTATATACACACTTCATAACATTCTTATCCATATATAAACATATCATAATATAGGCAGGAAATTTCCAGAATGTTTCCCTTCCCCATCTGATTGGTTAGACCACTTTTCCTCTTCAAGATCCCTTCTTGTCAGTTTAGTGTCCATACTGTACTCCTCAGCAAATTCTCTACTGACAGTAAGTGGCCTGTCTACTTCTGTCTGTTGTACTAATTACCTTTTCATCTGTCACTCAATTCAGTCTTGCTCACCTACACCAGTGTGAATAAAAAGAGCATTCAGCTCTTTTCCTTCCAGAGAAGAGGCACAAGGAAAAGAGTTACAATGACAGGAGAGTAGGGGTGTAGATCACTCATGAAGATGGTTGAGAACTACTCTGCTATATTTAGGATTGATGGAAGTTTCTCTCATCAGAACTTTTAAACAGGAAATAATCATCCATTTATATATCCTTCCTTCCATCTATCCATCCATCCATCCTTCCTGTCATCCATCCCGTCAATTAAACATGTATTAAATTACCAACCGGGCATTCTTTTTATGCTACGTATTATAGAAGATGCCATGACAGTATCATAATTGGCTGCAAATGCAGGAAAAGTATTCATCTTCATAACAAATGCAAACAAATCAAAACAGCAATGACATGTAATTTTTAGCTTACTAAATTTATAAATGCTTTTTGTAAAGATAAAACCACCTCGAGTACAGGAGGAAAGACATGTTCACACACTCAAAACAGCAATGACATGTAATTTTTAGCTTACCAAATTTATAAATGCTTTTTGTAAAGATAAAACCACCTCGAGTACAGGAGGAAAGACATGTTCACACGCTCTTGGAATGGGGGGACTATAAGTTTGAAAAGTTCTTTTAGAGGCAATTTGGCAATTAACTCTAAGCTCTATGGGGTAAGAATCAATCTCTTTTGTTTTCCATTATGTCCCCATTGATTAACACAGTGTTTTGGCATGTGGGAACTGTTCAATTATTCAATGTTGAATAAAAATTGACTGGTGACTAGATAAATGTTATAAACCTAAAAAATTGACACTCTTGACTCAGTGATTCCTTTTCTGAAAATATATCCTAAGAAAGTGATCAAAGGTTTATGCACAACAATATTTAATGTTGTTTATGCTATTATTATTAATAATACTGATATAACCTAAATGTTCAACAATATGAATTTTGGTAGAAACAGTAATATGTGGCAGTCATTAAAAATTATGTCAGCAAGAAAAATATTTACTAACTTAGAAAAATATCCATAATAAAACATCAATTTTAAAAAGCAATATAGTTTTATATACTTAACTGTGAGCTCCTGCTATTATAAAATTTATATATATGTATTTTTTTCTGAAGATACATATGCAGAGACAATTAAAATAATGAAAAAGGCATAAAACCTTAACTATGATAACTTCTAGGTGAAATTAAAGGTATTTTAGTATTTTTAAAACGTATCTTTAGCTTGTAATAGATTTTACCATAAGTTTATATTATTTCTACCAAGTAATAAAATTATTTTTAAAAGCAGTATACAAACTCATTTTTAAACTAAGAGGATTTATGATTACCCATGTATTTTTATTTTTTAAGTAAGTTGAAGTTGAAAACAGAGAATTAAAAAATATATATATTGCTAGACGTGTTCTCTAATTTTGCTAGAAGTGTTCTAAAAAAATAGTCTTTTGAAAAGAAAACTAAAATATTGCAGTTAAGTGCAATAATACATGTGATGGAGAACAAATAAAACATACCAGAGGAAATGAATGATCAGTATACAAATAGAATCAAAATGCATTTTCTAAGATTATTTTCCCAGCTTGGCAGAGGCAGATATATTGGCTAGTCATTCTTAAATGTACTATAAATCTAGGAATCATTCATATAATTTAATTCATTTTTAAAGTACTTTTTGCAGAACTATAACAATGTTGACCACTAACTAAATAGCATAGCCTATCTGAAAAAAGTGCAAATGTCTTCAATTATGGATTTTTAATGTGGTGGTTTCCAATTACTATACTCTGAGCACTTATATTTAATGATGAAAATGATGGAGAAAAAGGTCATGCAGTCTACAATAGACTGTACAGAAACTAATTATAAAATAATATTTCATGACATTATTTCAACCTTCTGGAGAACAAGTGACTTCTAAATTAGACAAAGAAACTGTGTAGAATCAGATTTTCTTGCTCCGATTGTCCTCTCAAAGTGCAGTACAGTACCTTCCATCACTGAACAAAGTGACCCACTTGAAGGCAGAACATAATTTCTGAACAGTGATTCCCATATTTCAACAGCACCACCAAAAAGCACAAGAATCTGAGTCCAACTAAAAACAAGACAAATAAGCAAAACGATAAATCTATGCTAACAACTTTTTATTACAATCTGTTTATTATTAAATAGAGCTACTTTAAGGATAGAAGATGTCATTCTTGGTCTTAAGGCACTTGAGTAAATAATAATAATTATAAATCGAATTCAAAATGTAAGTGTGTTTATATGCAAGGCTCTGTGCTGATATTCAGAAATCAACAACACTTGGTTGACCTATTGCTACACGCTGGGTTACTGAGGAAACAAGGGCAAATAAACAGATTGAGCTCTAATTGAATTCAGCTTAGTGAAGCAGACAGACACTTACTCATCATTGTGGTACAATGTGATAGGTAAACTGTACATGGTGACCAGTTGGACATAAAGCTAGAGAAGACAGCCTCTTCTCTCCATGGACACCAAAGCAGCTGAGAAATTTGGGTCCAAATACATAACTTCATAGTGATACCACAGAAATTGTCACAAATTGGGGGGACTGGACAGCCAGGCACTGTGAGTTAGGCATATGAGGAATATTTTACTCTCTAACCAGGAGACTAAGAAGGAAATGACTAACCATAAGCAAGGTAACATGCTAATTGTGCAGGACACCAGGTTTAGTAGAAGTTTTGTGAGCTAAAATGGACTGGAAAGGATTAACGAGGTGGGTGCACGAACCAGATCTTTAAGCAGCAGATAGGCTTTGTTATGCAAAATGGGACACTCCATCAGAAGGAAATAGAAAGCTGAGAGTCTAATGTAGAAGTTGGCACACTTTTGGTATCAAGAGCCAGAGAGTAAATAGTTTAGGACTTTCTGGCCCTACACTCTGTATTGCAACTACTTTGCAAATGCAACGCCAAAGTAGTTGTAGACAATACGTAAACAAGTGAGCATGGCTGTGATCCAATAAAGCTTTCTTTATAGATAATATCATTGGGATTTTATATAATTCTTTTCAAAAAAAATATACAAAACATTATTTTCATATTCATCAACTATTAAAAAATTATTTAAAAAATTCTTAGCTCATGGAATATACAGAAACAGGTAGCAAGTTGGACTTGACCCGTAGGGCTATACTTTACTGATTCCTGGTCTAGTTGGAAAGCAAGCTAAATACACACATATAACAATACATATAACAATTTCAAATATCTAAACCAGCGTTCTCAATTCTACTGGACTCAGCCTTTCCATTTGAGAAGACGTGTTTTGTAATACCTTCCTTTCTCCATCTGAAATGAAATTCATGGATAATACAACTGTCTACACATATTTGAATAATGCCTTAACTGAAATAAAAGGAGAAATACAAAGAAAGTACTTTGTATTAAAATATGTTTTCGATATGGCAAAATGTGAGCCCAATATACTAGATGATGTATTAAAGTAGTCAAAAGCTTACTTATAGTTAATCAATTTAGATTTAAATGGAAAAAGGAGACCAGATATCAATATCCTACAAGAAGTGCAGAAAAAGTGAAAGGGCAGACATATGATGGATCCTAGACTAAAATTTAGTGTTGGAAGAAGTAGTAATGGATCATTTATATATAATAAGAGAGCAATATTCATTGAAATATAATCTAACAAGATTGCTCACAGTTAAAGTGGAGAACGTAAAAAATTCGTATTTTTGCAAATAAACTGGCCATTACTTATAACTTTAGTGTCAAAATAATTCCCTATAATTTATATAGGTCAGGCCAGTGAGGAAGTTTATCTATCTATCCATCCATTTATCCATCTACCCATCTATCATCTATCATATCTCTATCCCTATTTGGAATTTCCACTCATGTGAAGGTATACATTCGATTTCTAGTATGTTGAAAGATCTTGGATCTTTACCCATTGAGAAAAATGAGGAATAGGAAATGGATATTAATAAACCCCAGCCACCTAAGAGCTTATAGGAAAATTGAGTATAGACGACCTATGGAACAATACCAGAACAATGTTGCAAACTACAGAAAACTAAGTAATTTCACATAATTTTCACAAAATAGATTTCTTATTTTGTGATACCACATTTTAAAAATAAATATACGGTATGACAAGTATTTTTTAAAACAACCTTATTATTGAAATTTGGTGGTTACTGGCATGGCTCAGTAGTTAACGAACCTGACCAGTATCCATGAGGAAACGGGCTCCACCCCTGGCCTTGCTTAGTGGGTTAAGGAACTGGCGTTGCCGTGAGCTATGGTGTAGGCCACAGACGTGCCTCAGATCTGGCACTGCTGTGGCATAGGCCAGCGGCTACAGTTCTGATTCGGCCCCAAGCCTGGGAACCTCCACATGCTATGGGTGCAGCCATAAAAAGACAAAAAAAAAAAAAGAGAGAGAGAGAGAGAGAGAAAGATAGAAAGATGAAAGAAAGAAAGAAGAAAGAAAGAAAGAAAGAAAGAAAGAAAGAAAGAAAGAAAGAAAGAAAGAAAGATAGAAAGATGAAAGAAAGAAAAAGAAAGAAAGAAAAAGAAAGAAAGAAAGAAAGAAAGAAAGAAAGAAAGAAAGAAAGAAAGAAAGAAAGAAAGAAAGAAAGAAAGAAAGAAAAAGAAATTTGGTGAAATATTTGCATTTCATGTATTACTACTGTGATTTGGTTCTATGTCTATTAAAAGGATCTTCAGATCTCTTCAAATATACATTTGCAGGTGCCATTTATACATGCAAACTGAAACAGGAGAGGTGTTTTGATGACACAAATACCAAGAGCAGCAATCTTCCTTCAAGGGACTTTCCAAAATGGGAATCAACTCTTGATACAATGTCTAACAGAAGTACAATGATTCCTTAATTTACACAGGTGTTACATTCCTAGAATATTAAATGATTTTTAAATCCTCGCAGAGGATACTCTGTGTTTATTTATAAAACTGAATTTGATTTTAGGCTTAGAAAATCATAAACTGAAAAAAAAAATAAACTTCATGCATATAAAAGTGGAATGTTAAAAACTGTGCAGTCCATGGGGTCATTCCTTACTGTGTAGGGCTGCTCTGCACATTATAGTGCATTTAGCTTCCCTGACCCCCCTTCTCCTATTTTCCAGTATCCCCTATTATCATTATCAATATATAAGTACTTCCAAGCATTTCTAAAATGATTTTTAAGGGCTTATCTCTCTCCTTATCTCCTTAAGGACTGCTGGTTTCAATTATGAGAAAGTCGAAATTAGGTTTATATAATTTGTATAATGTCCAACACTGTAGTATCAACATATTGCATGCTTAATAATTTTCTGTCAGTAATTACACTTCATGAGGATGAGCACATAAGGGCTAAGAGAGGAACGGCTGCCTGAAACAGTAAAAAGAATTCTGAGTTCCAAGACATCGGTCCTTTCTGCCACAGACTGAATGATCTAGAGCAAGTCTTTTTAACTTTTATAGGTTCAGGTTCTCCTTTGGAAAATACAGCGGGTGACCTCTAAATTCCCATCCAGCTCTGACATAATTATAAAACATGTGTAGGCTTTGGGAAAATAAAGGAAGGAAAGTAAAGTGGAGAAAGGAGAATAAAATCAGATGATGCTACATTTTTAACAGATCAAATAATATCAAAAAAAATGAAGAGGATGGACAATGGAGATGGTGGTATTAAAGGGAGACAGGTGATTTTCCCTTTAATACATAATGCATAATGCACAATAATACATAGGTAGGTAGACTACGAGATTCATATTCATTCAGCTATGTGAGATGATGCTCTTAAACTTGACAATCTCTACATGGACTTTATTTTGTACTAATGTTTGCAATACATGGTTCCCAACTCCTTAGCATAAATGTTGCAAGATTAAATTGAATTGGCAAATAATCACAGACTATGTGGTCTTTCTAAGAGAAAGTAGCTCACTCTGGAATCTATTCCACTGCTTCCGATCAGCATAGTTCTTAACCTTGATCAGAGAGCAAAAATTCTTTGTGAGCTCAACCAACTCAGTGTTCCTGAGACCAGAAAATGGAGTAAAGTGGGGGAAATCTGGGATTCCACTAGGAAGTTTCAGTCCCTTCAACCATGTACAACATTCCAGTTCCTGGAGGAAATTTTCTGTTAAAGAAGTCTCTGAGGGTATTCTGCCTGCCAGTGTACTTGCAACAGCCCTCTCCATAGATGAAGTGGAAAGGCGAAGGGAGTCAGATAGACCTCTATTTAAAACTAGCTCTGCCCTTATCAGCTGTGCCCTCCGGACCAAGTTCCTCCTAGCCTCCATTTTCACATCTGAAAAATGGGAATTAGCATACCATTCTTCTAGCGTTGGAAGAATTCCAAGAAACAATTAATGCAAAGACTCTGGCACAGTGCTTCACACATTGTGGGGATTGTGGGATGCAATAAACATGTCACCTTTGCCCTTTTCTTTTTCACCCTCTGTATTCTGTCTCTCATGCCCTGCCCTGGAAAGAATGCTCTGCTGATGTCAGCATCCAGAAACAGACATGCCAGGAGTGTTAACCTACTGGCTTCAGATCTATCAAGGAATAGATCTGTGATCACACTCTCCTGTGATACCTCTTATTCTCTTTATGTTTTCCTTGCCTGGAGGCTGCTGGTGTTTTCCAGAGACTGGCAAGTCTTCTTAGTGAGAGACTCTCTATGGAGGGAATCAGCAGAAGCAGCTACAGAGTTAAACAAACTGTCAGAGCTTTCTGACTGGGCATAAGCTGAGCCCGAGATTTCAGCCTAGGGAAACCCTACTTTTTTGGATGACAAAGTCCTCTGCACCCAAGGTGCTGCAAACTGTGATTTCTGGAGGAACTGGAAAGGGACTGTTAGAGGAGCGTTACAGACTTTGCTCGATACTACAGATACAGTTGTTCTGCAAAACCTAACATCACCCACCTCTGAATACGAGCTTATGAAAATGCTAGCTTATCAATACCATTCTGTTTTACATGATTTTCCCCTTAGTGTATAACATTGTAAACCTCTGAGAACCCTGAAGGACAAAATGTCACCCCATCATGGTGTGGTACTGTGCCAAGTGTTTCTGGATAGTTGCCTAGCCTAACCGTCATTATGATAAATGAGACATCAGAAAATTCGGTGGACAGATGAGACATTCTAATGAAGGACCACAATACTGATAATTAATTTGATGCATAACAAGTGCTTCCGGTTTAAAAAAAAAAAACCAATCTGGATATTGCTAGTAATCATAAATATCATTTTTTTAATTGAACAATTCCAGTGTTCTGAGTGCCATGCTAGGCTCCTTACATAAGAGCATTTTCAGTTCTTACTACGCTTTTCTGTATCATACTTTTACCATTCTAAGTTTCACTGAGGGGACAGATGAGTCTTAAAGAGGTTAATCAAGTGAGGTCACCCAGAGCGAATAAGCCCAACTTTGGATTGTCTGGCTCTAAAGCATAAATCCTTTCCAAAGGGCTTCTCATGAATTAATGGATGTCAGGTGACAGAGCCACAGAATACTAGTTTTGGAAGAGATACAGAGATACAGTGAGGGAAACAAGTTTTCCTAGAAATAGAGAAACTGAGCCCTACAAGGGTTCCCTGACCATGAAGCCTAACATAGAGAGAGTACCAGAGTCCTCAGATCCTGCGGTGGCTCCTTGCTGCTGCCTCAGCAGAGTCCTCACCAAGCCCCATCAGACTCCCCGGAACCCATCTCCTGCTCATCTCTCCATGGGCAGAGAGAACTAGGCACAGTTCCACACAGACACAGGGTGTTACATGTATGTCCGTTTTTGTTATTTTTGCCCCCGAAGCATCTCTCTCTTTGCCCACTTAATAAAATACACATTTTTTTTTTCAAGATTTAATTCAGATCAGCTGGTGTCACTAACTCTATGGAAGTCTTCAGTGATTCACCTCACTACTATTCCCAGAAAAACAGTTACAATGAATTAAGAACTAGGCTAACAGTAGCCCACTTATAGATTTATTATTCATCAAATAAATCAATTTACAGATTTATTATTCATTCATTCCGCAAATATTTATGGATTTCTATATGGAAGCACTGTGCTAAGTGCTTTGCATGTATTATGTTAATCATTCCTCACCATAATCCTATGAGTTAAGTACTATTTTTATCCGAATTTTACAAAACAGGAAATCCAAGCAGAAAGAGATACAGTATCTTTTCTTTAAAAAACTGTCTTTTTTCCCTTACTCCTTTGCAGTCCCTCTGTAACCTGAATATACATTTACTATGGAATTTGCTGTACTCCATGGAACTTTAACTTCCAAAATTTTGATTTACGATGCTATAATTCTGTATATATAATGATATCTTTGCTAAGTACTGTATATCATTATAGGCCATAATGGTAGGGGTGGTATCTACTTTGTTTACTATTGTATCCACGGGGCCTGACAGAGTGGCCCATAGTAGGCACTCAGGAAATCAGGAAATGACAGCTGAATAAACAATCAAGAATGAATGAATGAACGAATGCATCAAGAACAAATGCATAGAAACCTGGTCTCCAAGTCTTCACTCTGTGTTGCCTCCCAGATCAGTCTGCACTGAGGAAAAATGCCACATAAGCAGCAATGAACATATTTTTTTTTTTCCCAAGGCTGATGCTATTCTCTTAGATGTGTATTCTAGAACTCACTTCTGGACACTATAATTTTCCATTTTCTTACCTATGATTATGGTTATATTAATTCTACAGCTCCAAATGGAAGGAAAACTTATTTGAGAAGGGACAGAAGCTGTTTTTTTTTTTTTTAAATTATTCCTGCTGAAGAATAACATAACGACAAAGTCCTGTTAGTACAGAGCACCCCAAATAACAGGACTTTGGCAAAGAGCCTTGGGAGGAACGCAAGTCATTGCCACGGCCCTGTATTAGAGCAGCCGGAAATCACACTGCTGATGTCCACGTAATTCAGCAACCATCTCCAAGGGCAGGATCCCAGCTCCCAGACACTTAATAGCCCTCAGGCATGTTCTGTACCACATGTAGGTCCCTAGGCGCCTCTAAAAAATGCACTTTCCTTCCTTCTGCCTTATCGAGGATGCTAACGTTTACTATCACCAGTATCTAGCCTTTATTTTACTATATTTCAGAGGATATCTCCAGTTAATTTAAGGGGTAAAAATAGTATCTAAAAATTCTCAAAACAGACCTAGTTTTAATGGACACATATTCACATACACGTCCACGTTCTTATTTCTGTGACCAAGTATATGGGCACATAGTTATGTATATACATCTGTATGTTTCAAATACTAGGTATGTTTTACAGATGCATACATAAATGAATACAGCTACAATGTATACATATACACAGCAGCATTTCTGAGTACCTACCAGGAGTAAAGGAAATACACCGAGAGAGTAAAATATTGTAAGAACAGTTAGTACTGAGAAAAGAATAATATAGAAATCTAATTTTTATATATATATATGCATGTATATACACATACATATATAATTACATATATATGAAAATATGATAATATATGTAACTAGTTAGGTATTTTAGAGATATATACATACTATAATATATTCACATGTGCCTATACAGACACATTAAAATTGTTCAGTATAATATCTCTGAAAGGGCACGAGAATGGAATAAAGAGAGATTGATCAATTTAGTATAATGTAACACATTTTTAGGACTGAGATGGTAAAAGTGGTAGGTAATAAAAGTGCCACAACATTGAAGACCCTACAATATAGGGTACTGTTTGTTCATTATTTGGGAATAACTGTTCTCAGCAAATAACAAAGTACATGTGACTACAAGAGAAAATGTATAGAAATGTGTATGCTAAGAATAATGGGAGGTGGTCACTGCCTCATTTTATTGCCTTCTCATATGTCACTGGACCTGTAATTATCAGTGCTGATTCTATTTCAATCTTTAAGGCATTAAACGGCTATAAATTTAAAGCAAGTAGGAGGCTGACTTTGTTAAAAGCCAAGGAAGGGAAAAGTTTTCCTTGATTGATGAGAAATGTACCAAGATTTTTTACAGCACAGTTCTTACAATATAGCATTAGAAATTTTGGTTTGAGTAATTATGAAAAGTTCATTACACCTTGGATATAAAGAATTGTAACAATAGAGCAAATTTACATATTCTGCACTGTGCAAGAACCATAAAATGCATTTGTCTTTGCCTATGTAAGTCTTAGAATTTAACATCATCGGTGCAGAAATACGTTAAAGACATTTAAATACATGTATTTTTTAAAGAATATACGGAGACTTCACAATTGTCAAGACTGTTTATTCAGTTTGGAAATCATGTTAATTTAAAAAAAAATTGAAGTTTCCAAACATCAGTTTCCTTTTCAAGCTGAACTAGTTTAATTCCAAAATGACAATATAGTCTTGATTTAAATCAAGATGCTGAGATGTATGATGTTAATGCATCAAAAACATGTATAAGGCCATGTAACTGTATCACTAAGATCTAGTAATGTATTATATTCTCACAAGTACTTAAACAAATGAATATTAAAACTTAAATGTTCTCTACACCTCTCAGTAGAAAATCATAACATTTTACTCATGACCAATATCCACTTCTTAATTACGTTAAAGTCATATTAACAATCAAGAAAGCCTTTTTTTTCTGCAAGCACAGATTCTCTATTTGTAATGAATATTTAAGGATAGTCAGAGTGTTGCATTTATAACAATGGTTACAGGTGCATTTTATTTATATTTTACAGCTTTTACAGGAAGTTGTTTTCCCTCTTCTGGATGGAGGCAGGAAAAAATGAGCCAAGTTCATTTCTGGGAAAATGATAGTAGTGTGGGGGCAAGAATAAGGTAGGAACCAAATTAAGGGACTCTGCACATCTGCTTCAGAAATGCGTTACAGGGGAATGCAAGTTATACTTTTCAACATAAATAACCTTATTGCTTCCGTGAATAAATGAAACATTTCATTATTCTATTCAGAGTGTTCATTCTGTAGCTTGCTTCCAGTTATATTCCTTTTGTTTATAAAATGAATTATTTAGTAAAACACATTTTCTTCCCCATTACTGAAAAGGTATACAGTACAAGAGCAAAATTAAAATAGCACACTTCAAATCATTGCTTTCTATAGCTGAGGAAATAAATGTTCTTTTATCTTGAAAGAGATGGAAAGTATCTGCTTCAAGTTCATTTTCTCTTTCTTCCTTAAAAATAAAACCAAACACACACCTAGGCTAGGCAGAATAGAAAAAGTGAACAATGATTAGAAGTAAAAGTGCTGCTAAAAGACTAGGATGCAGAAGAGTAAAATCATCTGAGGACTAGAGCAGTTGAACTTGGGGAAGAGTCACTGACAGAAACGGAGCACAGCACCCCTTGACTTTCACAGGCCACCCAGAGGTGTGAGCCCACCAACACCTATGAAAATTACAGGATTTCTTGGCCTGCCCTTTACCATTCACATTTACCGGTTACCTGTACCCAGGCAGCAAGGAGGACTCATCAAAGTTTCCAAACCAGGCTCATCTTCCCCAACTTGCTCTCAGTTTCTTCCCACGCTCAAGGGAAAGTCACAAGGAAAAGGCTCACCTGTGCTGGGCTGAACCAGCCATGTGGGCAGGCGCAACGCTCCCCACAAGTCCCTTTGCCCTTGGCGCCCGTCTTGTGGGGGCTTTTCCGCACATTGTCCCACAAAGTGACCAGCCTGGTCCTGTGTGAAGCTGGGCCTCCAGGTCCCGAGGGGGGCAGAGTCTGAGAATTGTACCCGAGCCCCTGAGGGCTCCTCTGCCAGCCACAAGCGCAGTGGGCGTCCCTGATGAGTGTGGGTGCGCTCCTGCCGGCGTCCATCCCATCGGACCCCCGGCTGCAGCTGTGTTGCTTGGTGAGGTATGCATTCATACTGCACTGATGCCTACTCTTGCCTGTGGTCAGCTCTGCACAGGAATGTCTCCTCCCTCACACCCCTTTCTTCCAGGCAGTTGTAAAAGTCTTTTTTTTTTCCTCCCGTGGATCCCTCAGTATCTTTGACAGCTGCTATAAGCAGGGCATCGTGGGAGCAGTGGGAGCAGCGGGGAGCCGCTCCGCACAGCATTATCTGCGGGCTGGTAGCTCTTTGTCAATAGATGACTCAACTCACAGAGCAACTTGACAGGATCCCTGCTCTAGGCAGAAGCAATCAATGCTCCACACAGCTGGGCTACAAGACTGTACACTGTATTACAAACCCTTTTTGGATGGAGCCCCACCGTAAAGCACACTCTTTGCAATTTGGCATCCTGGCTTTTCCCTCTCCTCGCTGATCCCCACACGAAATACAGACCTCAGGAAAGAGAGCTTCTTATCAGACTAGCAGGACTCTTCTTTCCAGAAAGCATGTATCGAGGCTGAAACAATATAGCATAAGCAAGGTAAAATGATGGGAAAGTTTAATCTGTGAAAGACTTTGCAACATTTATAGAAATCCCTTATTTTGAGAGAGATTTGCCAAAGCACAGACCAAGTCACGAGGTAACTATATAACAGTATCAATAGTAACTCTAAAGAACATTGATTAATTTAGAAAAAGCACTGCAATCGCAGCATTATACCCGAGTCCTTTAAAATGTGGAAGTTTGTTTTAGAACATGCTTATATATTATAATCCAAACATATGTTCTTTATGCTATGAATGATTATTAATTCTTTCTGATTCAAAATAAGGCAATTTTCAAAGTTCAAAACTGATGGGTTGGCTTATTTTAACACAGGGTTTTTTTCCTTACCTCAAATTATTCTGAGGATTTCCTTTCAAATACTTCACCACAACAAATATTCACCACAGAGAGAGCCTGCATTTTAAAGTGAAAGACACATCCAGTTCTGCCATGCAGTACATTGGTTTCCAAAGGCAGAATTTTCAAATTCTTTCACTGAAAAACTAGTGAAATCTATCCAATTTAAAGCATTTGCCTTCCAAAGAGGACATGCCTGTTTTAAATTTTTAGTATGATTGCAGAAGCCATACAGTATTTTTGGTAAAGGCAAAGGCTAATTACTACAGCACTTAGAATTTTTATTCTGTTTGAAACTTTCTCTATCTATTGCTAAAATGCTTATTTTTATCACATATCTCTAAGGGAATAATTGTGGTTTGATTGGGAAGCAAACTGGCATGGATGCAAGCACCTAATAAAGATGACATAATCCCATGATATAATTATTTTATCTATAGGTCATCAGGGGCCATCAGACCCACCTTCTCAGTGAACTAACCAGGTGCTAGAGGCAATGTAGACCTCATATCTGACTGCACTGGCAAGGTCCATGTTTCAGAAGCCATGGTTTCAACACCATGTCACCCTGGATAAATCACTGCTATGTGTAAAAATCCTGAGAGGAAGGCCCAGGATCTTCTTTTATGTATCAGCACAAAAGAGACCTTTTCCAAATTCTGCACTAGGGGTTGATATAAGTACACTGTTGGCACAGCATGCATTCAAAATACCTTTGCTGAATAATAATGACCCATACATGTATATTCAAAGGGCAGACTCAGGTCTGTTGTTGGCTATTTTTTTCCCCAAGAGCCTAGCACACTGCTTGCCCAGCACACAGCATGGTTATGATGAAAACATTTTTGGGTGGATAAATGGATGGTTGTGTGGATGTATTATAGAAGGAAAGAGTAGAGGAATGAAGAGGTTGACTAACACTTTTTTTTTGAAAATAATATTTGATTCAGTAATGCTTCCCAAACATAAACTATTTTTTAAGGTTAGTTTTAGTGCTGATTTTGAGACATTAAGGAAATTTGCCACAACATGAAGACTTGAACAGTTGGATAGATATAACAGTGGCATTAATAGTATTTTTTTCTGAAAGAGAAACAAGGGATCAATACCAATACCTACAAACAGTAAAACTGAGACAAACAAATCATCATGTGATACTCAGTGGGAAAGGGGGCAGAAAATTGTCTCCCTTTCTTTTTCTTACTTTCTCTCTTCTCTCTGTCTCTCCCTCCCTCCCTCCCTCTCTCTCTCCCCTCGACCCCCACCCCTTGTAAGGCTAAATCAAGGGATAATGGCTGAATGAACTTCTGGGTCAAATAAGGCCCTCGAGAACTCCATTTTTTATCTGGTGTCACCATGATACATGGCTATACAGTAGGATTTGATGTGAGATGGCAATACCACCCCCCCAAATGAGAATGTCAGAAAATGATAAGTTTGTCTCTCTGCAATCTTATCTAACCATATATGCTTCTCTAGTTTTTCAGGCAGATTTCATTGCTCAAAGACCCATTGGCATCTTCAGGGAATACATGCCCTCTTGTCATCCATTTGTCTCTCAAGTATAAGAATCAATCTGTGCAAGAGTAAGTCATTGTGAGTTCATTATAATTTTGTAATGGTGTGTGCAGCTTGCAGCAAGAAGAAAATTTCCTGGCTGGGCACTACTCAAAGATATTATAAATCTTCAGAGGGACCTAAATCTGTTAAGAATAAGTTATTTGGAATGGGCTATTTTTTCCCATCCCAAGGACAATAGAACTTCTGTTTTAATAATCTCAGCATGTCATTTCTATATAGAAAAAATAAATATCATACATTGCTTAACTAGCATTGCCTTCCTCCAAAGATCTGAAAGACCATAGCAAATTTTCATTACACTTATTACAAGATGACTGAAATTATACTTTTCCTTTAATACACATAAAATAATTCTAGCCTCCTGTTTCCCTAGCACCCCCCTATTTTTTTTTTTCTTTCAAAAATGACATTTGGCTTTCCAAGTCTGAGGACAGACCACTGTATGATGAGACAGACCTACTAATTAAAGATAATTCAATTTGATCAACTGTAATTGGTCAATGGTAATGACCATAAGATGACATGAAAGTCTGGCAAAACAAGAATTAGTGGTGCCCAAGTACACATCCTACTTATCATTGTGATTTAACATGGCAGATGGTGCACAGAGCAATGCCCAGATGAGATAGATCTTGACCTCTCTTTGACCTGGCACTGCCTCCATAGAACGATCACTAGTTTTTGTTGTTGCTATTTATTCATTTTATTTTTAGTTTTTTTTTAATTGAATGAAAGATTCTTTCAATTCTCTAGTGTTTTACAATTTTGAAAGTTTCACATGCATGATTTCATGTAATCCCATTTTAAAGCAGGGACTTTAAACTAAAATTCTTGGCTTGAATTGTTTAATAAAAAATAGAGAGCAAAGATAAATTGCTAAATAAATTGTACCACACTAAAACACTCTGAAGATTTTTTTTTCCAGATAAAAATTTCCTTCAAGCACTCTATGCATATGAGAAATGAAAATATCAATTACAAAAGAAGAGCTAAGTGCTTGCTAAAGGATGACTGGGTAGCAAAAGCCCTTCAGCAGCCACAAGTAACGTGTTAAATAATCACAAAATGGTACAAAGTATTAGATACAATTTCTCTTGATTTGAAAAGTATATACAGTGAATTCCTGTGACGGCAAAGATGAGAAGTGTTACACATGCTAGCAAATGAATATTCTTCTACATCTAAAAACCTCAGCCTAGGCAATCTCTAGATTAAGCACAATTATCTTTCAAAATAAGAGAGAACCAAGACTATTTAAAATATTTCAGGTTCTAAAATTATTTCCAAAATACATAAATTTAATCGTAAATCTTATGAGGCAAAATAAACATGAATTAACAGGGAAGGATACATCCCTATTGCTATAGAGATTTCACTTGGATAGAGAATTTAATAGGTAGTAGAAAAAATTTTTTAAAATCCAGTTCTCAGTAGGATTCTTAGATTTGGGTGGCTATTCATGGGGAAGGGATTAATCTGAATTAATAAGGTAAAATTGTCAAATGGTTTTCAGGAAGTGCATATTTATTCTATTCTAGTACACGTAGTAGCACTATTAGAGAAATGGGAACACTAGTTATATGACATTTCTGAAAGGAATACTGATAAAAAGGTAATAATCATTTATAACTTACATATTTTAACAATTTAATCTAAATGATGAACTGTGGTACTGCAAGAAATTTGTTCTCATCCTTCACAATTAAACTAATGTCACTTCTATGATGCTTTCCAGATCCACCTGGCATATTCAGTTACACTCTACTGTGTTTCAGTTACACTCTATCTCAATATCTTTCACTTTTGTCTAGTTCTCTCAATCACCATGGTGACCATCCTAGTCTAAGCTACCACCATGTTTCTATAAAAACTTATGAAACAGCTTTGTAACTGGCCTCTGGCACTACCCTTACTCCAATTCATTCTTGAGTGACTTCTTTTTTTTCTCTAAAGTGAGACTCTAATCAGGTTCTACCCTGCTTGACAACTGTCAATAAAGCTTCATTTTCTGAGAATCTTTATTCCTACAGATAGTACAATCTATAAAGTGGCTTGCATGGTCCTTACTCGTGCCCTGTGTGACCCGGCCTCTGCTGCCTTCACCACTCTCACCCATGACTCACTCCCTTGCTTGACCCTCCAACTACACAAGTCCTGAATACCTGCACTTAGTCCTACTTTGTGGGCATTAGTCATGTTCTCTTCCCCTCTCTGCACATCCACATAATCCATTCCCATTCACTCTTCCGCAGGGTGCATCAAGATTACTCGGTCATAAAAGTGAATGAAATAAATGCCATTTGGAGCAATATGAATGGACCTAGAGATTATAATATTAAGTGAATTAAGTCAGACAGAGAAAGACAAATACCATATGATATCACTTATATTTGGAATCTAAAAAATGATATGAATGAAGTTATTTACAGAACAGCTACAAACTCACAGGCATAGAAAATAAACTTATGGTTATCAGAAGGAAAAAGGGAAGAGGATAAATTAGAAGTTTGGGATTAACATAAACACACTGTTATAAAGAAAAACAGATACCCAACAAAGGCTTACTGTAAAGCACAGGAAACTATATTCGTTATCTTGAAACCTACAATGGAAAAGAATCTGAAAAGAATAGATTTATATATATGTATAACTGAATCACTTTGCTGTACACCTGAAACTAATACAACCATGTAAATCAACTATACTTCAATTAAAAAATAAAGACAAAAAAAGATACCACCTCCTGAAAGCCATTTCAAGAAAACACACAACACAATCTAAAAAGAGTGTGCTTACTATGAAACAAGTCAGCTCCAAAAAGTCTACCGGTAGACCTTACTTCCTGGGAGATTGCCACCCCAAAGCCTTCTCTATTCAGAAATTCTAGAGTCTTCCCTGTATTCCAGAGCTCAGCCCAGATGTTACCTTTCAAGAAAGCATTCCCTGGACACTGCCCCGCCCCCTTCCAGCACAGATGTCATCCTCCCTTAAACGCTCCTTTAGCACCTGTGCTTCTTGATTACAATACTTGCGACAATTGCATTTAAAACAAAAACTGCATGATTACATATTTTATGCCATTCTTCTCAAACACAATGTCAGAAATCTCCATTGGGGAAGGGAGCCGGCTCTTTTTCGCATTTGCATCCTCTGAACCAAGCACAAAAACTGCTTAGTATATAGTAAAATAAATTAAGCAAGAAAGAAGATAAAATTGCCCTTAGTGGTTATTTCAACATAGGTATCCGGTCTGTGTTCTATGTCACAGTATAGAAACAAATAAACAAGCATTTCAAATTTAAACACACAAAAAAGCAATGTATTTTTAAGGTCACTGTGTAAAACACTTCGTACGGCTGAGTGGTTTAAGTGTATGAATTTATTTTTTTTCAAGAAATTTGCTAGTAGTCTTATAATACTAAAAAATAGAAATGGCTTCTGTTTATTTTAGCAAGATCTTCATTCATAAAAGCTGTACTTCCTGACAGCTGTGCTTTTCTCTCAAGTGTTTTCAAGCTGTTCTCCCTTTATAGCTAGCTGGTGCAAAAGGGGGAGTGAGTGCCTAAGTCAGAAGCCAGTCAGTGGTAAAGCAAGGAAAGAATCCCAAACTCCAGACACCAAAGTCACATCCCTCTTAAAATGATATAATCTCAAGTCTATTCTCCAAGTCCATGATTTTCTTTTCTGTGGAAAGGTTCCTTGCCAAGGGGGAAGGGGAGGGAGTGGGAGGGACTGGGAGCTTGGGGTAAATAAATGCAGAATATTGCCTTCGGGATGGATTAGCAATGGGATCCTGCTGTGGAGCACTGGGAACTCTGTCGAGTCAATTATGATGGAATACATAATGTGAGAAAAAGAGAATGTATAATGTGAGAAAAAAAGAATGTATACACGCATGGGTAATTGGGTCACCATGCTGTGCAGTAGAAAAAGTACATAAAGAAATTAAAAAAAAAATATGTTGCTTTGATTTATGTCAAAAAATATATAATCTAAAAGGTGTACTGATTTCATAGGATATTAAAAGTTCATATTAGAGAACAGAAAGGCAAGATGACATTGCTCTCTCACCAAAGGTAAAAAAAATTAAATGGCCTTATTATGGATGATAGGTTATCTTCTTTAATTTTTTCTTTAAATTGTATTTTAAAAATAGGCAGAACTATATCCATTCTCCTGTGATAGACCATGATGGAAAATAGTGTTTAAAAAAGAATGTGGGAGTTCCCATCACGGCAAAGTGGAAACAAATCCGACTAGGAACCATGAAGTTGCGGGTTCCATCCTTGGCCTTGCTCAGTGGGTTAAGGATCCAGCACTGCTGTGAGCTGTGGTGTAGTTCGCAGACACGGCTTGGATCCCGCATTGCTGTGGCTCTGGCGTAGGCCAGCGGCTACAGCTCTGATTAGACCCCTAGCCTGGGAACCTCCACATGCCGTGAGTGTGGCCCTAAAAAGCAAATAAATAAATAATAAAAATAAAAAAGAATGTGTATGTATAGATAAAGATATATGACTGAGTCACTTTGCTGTACAGCAGAGTACAGCTGCTGTACTTTAATTTAAAAATACATAATAATAGGTCCACCCTCTTAAAAAAGACTTAAGTGTATGGTATGACATTATTAACTATAATGCACAATGAGGTACAGCAGATCTCTAGAACTGTTCCCTCTTGCATGGCTAATATTCTACTCCCATTGTACAGCCACTCTCCATTCCCCTTCTCTCACACCCTGGAAACCACCATTCTACTTTCTGCTTGTATGAATTTCACTATTTTTAGATATCCCTCATAGTATAAATGGAATAATGCAGTATTCCTCTTGCTGTGACTGGCTTATTTCATTTCATATAGTGCCCTCAAGATTCATTCGTATTATAGCCTGAGACAGGATTGCCTTCTTTCATGGCTGAATAATATTCCACTGCATATATATACCGTATTTTCTGTATCCATTCATCCCTCAGTGGACAAGTAAGTTGTTTCCACCTCTTGGCTAATGTGAATACTGCCTCAGTGAACACAAGAGTGCAAATAGCTCTTCAAGATTCCAATTTCAATTCTTTAGGATCAATGCCCCTAAGTACGGTTGCTGGATTGTATGGTTTTCCTTTTAATTTTTGGAGGAACCTCTTTACTGTTTTCTGCAGTAATTGAGCCATTTTACACTCCTGTTGACCATTAATAGTGCGCAAGGATTACAGTTTTCTCCTCATTCTCACAAACACATTTTCTGGGTTTGTTGTTGATGCTAGTCATCCTTACCAGGTGTGAACTTCTTCTCTTTTCTCAAAATTATCTATTCAGAGTGTTTTGTTTGTTTGTTTTTCCTTTTTAAGGTGGCACCTGCAGCATATGGAAGTTTCCAGGCAAGGGGTAGAATTGAAGCTGCAGCTGCAGGCCTACATCACAGCCACAGAAATGATGGATCCCAGCCATATCTGCGACCTATGCTGCAGCTTGAGGCAATGCCAAATCCCTAATCCATTGAGTGAAGCCAGGGATTGAACCCATATCCTCACAGACACTATGTTGGGTTTTAAACCACTGGGCCACATTGGGAACTCCTATTTAGTTTTTTGTGTTTATACCTGAATTTTAGGATTTTTTAAAACATTTTTATTAAGAATGTCATTGGGATATTTACAGGGATTGCATTGAATACACAGATTGCTTTGGGTAGCATGAACCTTTTAAAAATGTCATCGGGGAGTTCCCTTTGTGGCTCAGTGGTTAACAAACCTGACTAGGATCCTTGTGGATGGGGGTTTGGTCCCCGGCCTTGCTCAGTAGGTTAAGGCTCTGGGGTTGTTGTGAACTGTAGTGTAGGTCACAGATGCAGCTCAGATCCTGCGTTGCTGTGGCTGTGGTGAAGGCCAACAGCTGAAGCTCCAATTCGACCCCTACCCTGGGAACCTCCCCATGCCATGGGTGTGGCCCTAAAAAACAAAAATATAAAAATAAAAATAAAATAGTCTTCTGATCTTTGAACGTTTATTTGTATCTTTTTCATTTCTTTCATCAATGTTTTATAGTTTTCAGTGTATGTCTTTCACTCTCTTGGTTAAGTTTATTCCCGAGTATTTTCTTCTTTTTAATGTTACTGTAAATGAGAGTGTTTTCTTAATTTTCTAGTTGAATTGTTCACTGTTAGTGTATATAAACATAACTAATTTTTGTATTCTGATTTTGCATCCTTCAACTTTGCTGAATTTTTTGTATTAGATCTAACAGTTTTTGTGTGTATGTGTATGAGTGGAATCTTTAGAGTTTTCTACATATGAAATCATGTTTTCTATGAACAAAGATAATTTTACATCTTTCCTTTCTGATTTGGAAGACTTGCTTTTCTTGCCTAATTGTTCTGATTAGAAATTACAACGCAAAGTTGAATGGAAATGGTGACAGTGGGCATCCTTATCTTGTTCCTGATCTTAGAGAAGATCTTTCAGTTTTCACCGAGTATGATGTTAGCTAGCTCTTTAACCTATGGTCTTTATTCTGCTAACGTCATTTCCTTCTCTTCCTAGTTTGTCAAGTGTTTCTATCATGAAACAATATTAAGATTTGTTAATGTTTTTCTGCATCTGTTGAGATGATCATGTGATTTTTTCTCCTTTGTTCTGCTAATGTGGTATATCACATTGATGGTTTTACGTAAGTTGAAATATCTTGGCATCTCAGGGATAAATCACACTTGGTAATGGTGTGTGATCCTTTAAAGGGGTTGTTGAATTCAGTTTGCTGCTATTTTATGGAGAATTTTTCCATCTATTCATCAGGAATACTGAAGTTTGTTTTGGTGGTGTTTTTTTTTTTTCTGGCTTTGGCATCACTTTTTTGTTTTGTTTTTGTAGGGCCACATGCTTGGCATATGAAAGTTCCCAGGCTAGGGGCCAAATCGGAGCTGTAGCCGCTGGCCTACACCACAGCCACAGCAATGCAGGGTCCAAGCCACATCTGCAACCTACACTATAGCTCACAGCAATGCCAGATCCTTAACCCACTGAGCAAGGCCAGGGATCGAATCTGCATTCTCATGGATGCTAGTCAGATTCGTTTCCTCTGAGCCATAATGGGAACTCCTGGTATCATGTTAATGTGGCTTTAGAAGATAATTCTGGAAGTAGTTCTGCTTTTTCAATTTTTTGGGAGTGCTTGAGAAGGATGGGCATTAATTCCTCTCAGTTGTTTGGTAGACTTTCCAGTGAAGCCCTCTGGCCCTGAGTTTTTTTTGTGGCAGATTTTTTATTATTGATTTAATCTCCTTACTAGTTATAAGTCTACTCAGGTTTATTTTTATTTTTCATGATTCAGTCTTTGTAGGATGTATATTTCTAAGAATTTACTTATTTCTAAGTTATCCAACTTGTTGGTATATAATTCTTCATAGCAGTCCCACTGCTTTTAATTTCTGAGGCATGAACTGTAACATCTCCCCTTTCATTTTTTTATGTTATATGAGTGGGTTTTTTTTCTAGTTGTAGCTAAAGGTTTGTCAATTTTGTTTATCTTTTTTTTAAAAAAACCCTCAATTTTGTTGATTTTTTTTCTGTTATTTTTCTGTTCTCTACTTCATTTATTTCTGTTCTAATCCTATTTCCTTCCTTCTACTAACGTTGGGTTTAGTTTGTGATTCTTTTTCTAGTACCTTGAGTTATAAAGTTAGGTTATTTTAGATCTTTTCTCTCTCTCTCTCTCTCTTTTTTTTTTTTTTTTTTTAGGGCCGCATATGGAGGGTCCCAGGCTAGGGATTGAATTGGAACAGTAGCCACTGGCCTACACTACAGCCACAGCAACACAGGATCCGAGCCACATCTGCGACCTACACTGCAACTCACGGCAATACTGGATCATTAACCCACTGAGCGAGGCCAGGGATCAAACCTGCGTCTGCTAGTCAGATTCGTTTCCACTGAGCCACAATGGGAACTGAGTTTCCTGAGGGAGGATGTGCATGAAAAGTGACATAAACAAAAATAACATTATAGTATTGATTCATTACTGAAGATAAGACAAAGAGAGGGAATGGAGGAAGAAGGAAGAAAGGGAGGGAGGGAGGGAGGAGGGAAAGACAGGGGGAAAGAAGAAAGGAAAGTTGAGAGGAAAGAGTCACAAACTAAGGGAAGAAATTTCAAAGATAAAACACAAGAGTCCGGTTGAATGATGCTATGCATAAATCTAACTGGAACAAATATAAATGGACTTTCTTCTGAGTGTGGAACAGTGTGATACACACGACTGAGATCCCCTTGAAGCCATCTACCTGGCTTTTGGGGAGCCAATCACACTCAGAATTTGAGAAAGAACCACAAACTGGAATCAGTCTTTCTTTGGTATTTGTTTTACACATGCTTATTTTTCTGATAAATGATTTGTAATAGATATTTTCTAAATTTATCAAGAGGTTAAAAAACCTTGAGTTAAAAATAAGCCAGATTCTGACTTGTCAGAGGTAATTTATCTGTGGATTGGCCTACAGGCAGGGTATGGATTAATAGAAATGACAGGCCCTCTTCCAGCTGAATGATCTCCTCTCCTTAGAGACTTGACATTTTAGTAAAGTTTTACCTAATTGGCTTTGCTTTGGCCTGTACATTTCAAAATCACATTTAATTAATCATTCCCTCCTCGGTGATTCCACATTATTTTGCTTTTGTGTTTTTTAATTTTGTTCAATAAATATTTATTGAGTGCCTATTCTGTACCAGGAACTATGCTAAGGATAAACTGAAGAACTATTGACAGGCTGGCATATTTAGCAGGGAAGAACTCCTGAATAAACAAGTGTGCTGAGTGATAAAAAGGAGACATACAGGGACAGCCTGTGGGATCTTCCCTGCTATTGAAGTCTTTCCATTATGGTAAATTTTATCACTGTATGTGGGCATGTTTGTCTTTCCTACTATATTATAAGCTTCTCAAGAGCAAAGAGCATCTTTTATTTGTAAACTCACACCCTCCTTGTCATTGCCTCACAATTTAATTATTATTGTCCAGTAAATACTTGTGGAATTAAACTTGGAAAATATGGGACTTGGATTTAGAAAACATGCTCTAGTTCCATCTCTGCCACTAACTAGATGTCTCATTATGGATTAGTCTTTATAACTTGTTAAGTTTTAATGACCCCATTTGTAAAACTAAGAGGGTGGGCCAAAGAGGCTATGAGGTCATATTCAGTGGTTGCTGAAAGACAGGCAGAGCTGCCAAGTGATGGCCTATCCACATCTTTAGGTTTAATCACAATGCCTCTCAACTGACTCTGGAAATACAGATTTAATATATTATTATAAACATATAGGTTTATTATTTTTAACACATAACAAGATGGTCAAAGGGTAAGGCATGGTGAATTTGCTTGGCTTATTTTCTCAATTTGACATTATTTTAATGAGATTTCACCGGACAGAGAGGCAATATGATACAGTGGCTAGAAGTACGGCCTCTCAAGTCAGAGCTGAGCACATTTTTACTGCTGCATAAATACTTGAATTCTGATAGAATTTCCCTCTCAGTGGAACGTTTTTGTCTATATTTTTGCACAATGTAATAAAGGCTTTGTACAATATTTATGTATTCCTTTTCTCCCATTCATAGTTGACAAAGCATGAGCTCTAGAATCAAGACTTTTGAGTACACATTCCAACTCTGATCGTTCTTAGCTTTGGACCTGAGCAAGGTACTTAATTTCTCTGTGTCTCAGTTTCCTCATCTGTAGAATAGGGTTGATAATAGTTCCTATCTCTTGGATTGATCTAAGAAAAAGGTGAATTGATTTCTATAAAGTACTTAGTACAGTGCCTGTCACTGAATAATATCCAAGCTTTATTTATCATCCTCCTCATCATTATCCCCTCTCTATTCTAATTATAATAAGAAGCAGATGCTGACATTTGAAAATCCTGCAGTGCCTATATACAGATACTCAACAAAGGTCAATTGATTTCAAGTGGATGTCAGGATTCCCTATTGGTCCTAGACTTCTAACTCCTATTTTTGGCCAGGGCATTCTGCCCTTGGGCCAGGAGCTAAATAACATCATCCGTAACAACAACATATCTCCCATTTAATGACAACTTTCAATGTGTCCTACATGTAAGTGTTTCATTTGACCCTAACGACATAATATGGTAAACAATAGGATGCCATTTGAAGACACAGAAATCAGTTTAGACAGATTCTAATAAGGAGTGGAACTGGGAAAAAAAATCCAGGTACACACAATCCTGGAGTCTCTGAATGAAAAAACTGCAAAATAGCATTGCAATTTTCTGTTGGACTTTGTATTCTAAAGTACTATTATAGTCTTGATTTTTCTTGATCTTCAAAAGAGTTCCATTTGGTAGGCAGGGCAGGGGTAACCTGATGCTCACTGCTGTGAAATATCATATATAAGGTCAGACAGCTGATGAGTGACATGGTTAAAACCACAATTCAAAATTCTGTGTTCAGCCCAAATCTGTCCACTACCCCATCCTATTTTCCCACACAACACACTTCCTTCTAGGATGAACACAAGCTATCTTATCACTCCCTTTGCCATCAAAAATTGAGCAAAAGATGGAGAACATTCGGTGAACCTAGAATTTAAGGTTTTAAGTTTGGTGTAAGCATAAAATTTGCATTTGCCTTCTCTGTTTCTATTTCTAATCCTAAGGAAAAGATTAATCAAGATTTTGAGAGATCTGAAGAATGGCTGAAATGAAAATAAAGTTTCTGTCTTAATTATATTTCTCATAGAAGTCCAGGAGCATCTGTGGTTTCTTGCAGCCACAGGAAAGAGGTTTGAGTTTATGTGAGCCCCCTTTCTTCTGGCAGTAGAACAGCTTTAATCATAGCAGCTGCAGCTACCATTTATTGATCCTCTGCTATGAAGGTGCCAAGAAAGACAGAGTTAGAGCTAATTCTTTGAACAGCCCTAAAAAGCAAATGTTACTATTCCTACTTACAGATGAAATAATTGAGATTCAGAGAAGAGAAGTAATTGTTCAAGGTCATGCCACCATTAAACAGCAAAGTCATGATTCAAACCTAAGTTAGTTTGATTCCAAATCCTGATGCTTCCTACTAGACCATGTTGCTTTCCTCAGAAAAAAATCAAAAAAAAAAAAAAAAAAAACCACGACGACGACGAAGAAAGGTGACTAAAACTGATATGAGTCTTCTACCTTCCTTAGGCTAATGTAAGTACTTTAAAGGTTAAACTCTGAGCCAAGCTCAGGCTTTGGGAAATGAACTTACACTCTAATTATATAAAACTCATATTGGTGAGAAGTCCAAGGAGAAATGAGTGATCTGCTTTTTTGGGGTGGAGTTCTTTGACACCTGATGGTGAGTCTTTCATTTAGGCCTGGTGCGCTAAATGAAATGTGGTATTGTACACTCAGTGCCAAAGTGCCCACTGTGAGACCTTTTGAGCAAATCTTTATTCTAGATCTCACTCATAAGCCAACAAAGTCAACACGCTAGGCAGAGTATTTGCGGGTTGCATTCTGCAGAACTCGTGTTGGGCTTAAGACACCACTTGTATCCCAGGCACTGACACTGGAAATACATCTGGGAGAATTCACGTGGTGCAAACTTCTTAACATGCCATTAACAATAAAATGTTTTCCATAGAAATATCATTGGTTTCATCCTTGGGAAATGCTCTTTTGGTATAATTTGTGCAGCAAAGATTGTGTATCATTTTATATACTATTTCCTAAGTGATAATCTACTTATAAAGAAAAATGCAAAACCAATGATCTGGTATTTCTCCTTCCTTATTTTTACAATTCCCCATTGAAGACAACAATATTGCTTGCCCTCCTTCAAGCAGGTAATGGGTAGCTTGTCTAGAGGGCAATGGGAGAACTTTAGAGTCTTTTTGCATTAAACCTTTTAGGTGGCCTTTTTCAATTAGGCAGGTGGCACATCAGAAAGAGCACCTCATTCCACCTGGATGAGATTACTAGTCAACCTAAAGAGGACCTTGATATGAATAGTCATCTTCTCCCCACTGATATGGTTACTGTGACATGAGTGGCTAGAAATCAATCTCATTCAAGGTAGAAAAGAAAATGAATTAAAAGCAGTAAAACAAGCCATTCCAGGATGACTCTTTCAATAGGAAGTTTCAGCTTTAAAGTTCAATGCAGGCACTTCATGAGACCCAATGATACCGAGGTGACTAACTATGTAGGAGTTCCCAACACCTAAACATCATTTACATGGGCCATTTGCATTGTGCCCCACTTTCCAGACATCCTTATGACGTTTCCTATCCACTGCCTTTAGGCTATTCATATACAAAGTCCCTGTTGCTTTACAGAGAATTCTACAATGATAAATGGGAAGGACTAATGTTCTTCTGCTGCCTTGGTCCAAGAAAAGGTCTTTTGAAAATTGCCCACAGTATTTCTGAAAATTAAATTGTGCTGTTAAGTATCTGCATTTCAAATGGTTCCCAATTAGTAAAAACACAGTTGCTTTTGCTTTGTATTAGGCTCAACTAAAATATGTTCCTTTATGATCTAGGGTTGTATCAACCCTTGGGTTTTGTCCATGACTGATTAGGCATTTGGTTGATAGTTTCTTTGTGACAAAGCTGATTTCTGCTATATCCTGCTACTGAATGAGAAAGGATCTGGTCCCCTTTCAAAGGTAATCGAAAGCAATCACTTCTGGTTCCTAATAACTTTGGTAGTTAATGTGCATAATTAAGTTATAGGGAAGTAAAAGGCTATTTACACTTTTTTTCTTAAAGCTGAAGTATTTAAGTGAGAACAAAGACAGCCACACACAAACACCTTTTTCAACGAAATATCTCTCTCTCTAAATAAAAAATGATGATAGTAATGAGACCACCATTATCTTAACATTAAAATCCATAATGCTTAACTTTACATTTCAATTATCTGAAAGTTAGTTCTATGACCTTAAGTATTTAGATCACTAGTGCTCATAATAATCACATATACTGGGAATTACCTTAGTCTAGGCATATGAGGTCTTAGACAAATCATTTCAAGCTTACAAGTGCCTGAGGATATGATTGTCACAAATACAATAATACTTTTAAGAATAGTGGAGTTCAGAAAAATGATGCTGAGTTGTGTATATAAGCATGGTTAAGTTGGGGGTGAGGATGGGAGCAAAGAAAGAAATGATGGGAGTTCTTGCTGTGGTGCAGTCCATTAAGAATTCAACTGCAGTGTCTCAGGTCACTGCAGAGGTGTGGGTTTGATCCCCCACCCAGTGCAGTGGGTTAAAAGATCCCACATTGCTACCGCTGCTGTGCAGGTTGCAGCTGTGGCTCAACTCAATCCCTGTTCCAGAAACTTTCATAAATGCTGCCAAAAAAAAGAGTGATGGCCAGATGTATCTGCTCCCACATTTTTGGATGGGATACTTCCACATGACCTGCAGGGTGGCATTTCCCCTAAGACCCAAATATTTGTTAAATAGAATTTCCCAGAGCGACAGATTCAGGGAACCTTCACTAAAACAATATTTAAAATGGAAATTATTCTCACAGCCACCATCCTTAAGCCACAATCCTTAAGATTAGGTTGATCTTAGGTTTCAGTCTTCTGGAACCTCACACAAAATCAAGATAGAGGAAAGCATTTGTTGTCAAAATCCTGAAATGTTTGGCTTTTATGCAACCAATTCTCATATTTTTCCAAACATAAACCTCAGGACTTCTGATATATATATATGAAAATTTGGGTTTTTCCAACCACTTCAAACTCCTTAAACCTGGAGTTTCTATGCCATTTCTTACTCTCTATGTTGCTAATAATGTTACTTTTGACTCTCAGAGTAATCCCAGAGGAGGGATAATGGATTTGAATCCCACCTCCATCATATATCAGCTGTGGGGCCTCAGATAAGTCACCTAACCTCTCTCCAAGCCTCAGACATCTCATCTGTGATATGAGGATAATTCTTACCTTTTAGGATCATTAAATGAGGTAAAGTTTATAATGCACTGAGAACTATGCCTATCTGGTACACTGCAAGAGCTCCAAGTTTAGGGTTCTTTGTGGTAACGGTGGTGATGGTGATAATGATACAGATGAGTATGAAAAAGCCTACTGCAATGACAAGGCTGGATTCAGACATCTAATAACTCTGGGCTGTGGGAAGGTTACCAGATTCACCAGTATAATTAAAAATCAATCTTAACTCTTAATTGATGTTATTCAAACTGATGCTGCAATTAAAATAACTTCTGATTGCACAATTTGGGGTGTGTTTACCAGCAGGTCCATTTATGAAATTTTAATGTCCATGCTTTGTTAGTTCCCTAAGCATATCCTTAGTCTGCCTGTCTGGTCATTCAAAATTGCACAGCACGATGACTGGGACACATTAAAAAAGAAAATCCAAGTAGATAATTTCTCTATTAAATGTTACTGCAATGGGAGGGTAGCTGTTATAGTCTCTTGATGAAAACTATTTGACTTCTTTACCCCAACTCTGTTTCCCAGTGCAAGTCTAGTGTCTTTTGTACTTAATTCAATTCAGTTCCCTCCAACCATTTTGAAACCTCGCCTAAACCCATGCTCATCATGCTACTCAAGACCACCTACCAAGGAAGTGACTGGTGACTCCTAAAGTTTGCTCCCTTATTTCCACTTGCAGTTTGGCCTCATAGATTCCTCTTACCAAGATCACTAAGCCCATGGATAGTCACATGGATTGACTTCCTGATTTTTAACCCATTTTCTTGGCTCTCATCAGCCCCCCTCCCTCTGGTGGGTCATCATCTCTAGTGCTAAGCCCTGAGTCAGCAACCACATTAGATGACCAGCCTGGCTCACCGGGAGCCAAGCCTGGGAAGATGGCCAGTCTTCCCACCCTGGAGCAAGCCTATGGCTCTGCAGCTCTTCTGGGTTGGAAAGATGAAGAACCCAGATGACTGCAGCAAGAGGGGAGGAGGGAGAGAGAGACTTGATGAATTTGCTGAGTGGAGGCGTAACTGAGTATCTACAAGTTGAATAGTCTTGTCCTTATCCTCATACCTCCCAATTTCCAAAAGCATATCCCTCCCACCCTTCTGCGCACACACTAAACTTTTTGTCATCTTGATAAAAAAATCCATTCATGAAATGTCAGTGTAATTAACATGATTAAGTCTGACAGTCTTTATTAGGATACTTTTATTCCCCTATATTATATCACTTTAACATGTGTGCAACACAGGTAAGTGCAGGCAAGTGTATTATACTCCATAAACCTTAATTTTCTTATGTATAAAATCAGGCTTTACAGCAGTATCTAACAGACAATACACATGAGATGCCTAGCCTAGCCTATTTCTGAGCATTGCTGATAAAGGGAACGGAGGATCCAAATCCATGCGGTCTGACCTCAGAGCAGGCAGAGCCCACGGTGAGCTCACTATCACGAGAACTCAGTAGAAGTTGGCTATTGTCACTACTATTATTGTAACTTTTTCATTCACTGTGGAAAAATTTGAAAATTCAGATGAGCAAAAAGAAAAAATAGTCACAGTCCCTTTCTTATAGAGATTTTTAGTATTTTGGGACTAGCCCTCTCACTACTTTTTTTTATATAAAATTTTTCTCCGAAAGTAGGATCATGCTTTTTATTTAACCTACTTTTAGGTTTGACATATTATTGATATTTGTTTCACATCAGTAAATACGTTCTCAGTAGATTTTAAAGTCTAAGAAACATTGGCTTAAGGGACTAGATAATCTGATACCTCTGACCAAGTCTCTTATCTCTGATGGTGATCTTGAAACTCATACTCCTTGTACCATATTAGCCTGACAAAAAGCTTCTGAGGCTTATGCGCAAGTTCCCCAGTTCACTGACTCACAAAAGAATTTACCTGACAAAAGCCACAGCAGACATAAGACCTCAGAAACAGAAGGGTTTTCTCTCCATCACATAAATATTCAGGAAGAAATAGTACTTCATAAAGCATTGTAGCACAGTGACCATGAGTTTCACTAAGAGATGGCAATTTAGCCAGCATCTATCTCATGCAAAACCCACAGAGGAGTTCTTCATGGGTGAAAGACAAATAGACTAAGCAGGAAGGAAAGTAAACTTTATTAGGATACTTAGAAATAGGAAAAGAGAAATTCAAAAGGATAACTCACTAGATGCCTAAGTCTAGTGAAGTACCATAATATGCAGCTAAATGTAACTAAGTTACCAAAATGTTACCAAAATGTAACTAAGAGGGCTGTTTGTTCATTCATTCATTCATGAATGATTTTGTTCAAAAATGAAGTTTAAGCCAGGGATCAAATTTTTGCAGGTCAGGGCCCCCACTCACATACTTCTTACACCCCCACCTTGGTGCAATTGTCTGTGAACATTTGCATATCTAATACACCCTTTCTCTTCATCTTCTACTCAAATTATCTGTCCAAGCCTTATTTTCTTAATGAACTCCAATAAGAAAAAGCAATCTGATCAACCTCCTTTGAACATTTTCATACGTAATTAGGTTTGAACACTTGGTTTAATATTTTGCAGTTACTTTTTTCTAGAGTATTCAAAAAAAAAGAGGCACTTACAGTAAGTGGATTTTTCAGATAGTTTAAAATTTTCCTAGTGACTTTCTTTGTACTGTAGTCTTAAAGAAGTTCCTTAACAACTATAACCCTTGGTTTCCTTATGTGTTATTATGTGTTAATAGTACATACTTTGAAATGTTTACGTGAGAATTAAATACGATTACATACACATGGCAGCTATCCTAGTCTGTAATGTTCATCAGTAGTTACCGTCTTATTAGTTATTAATTAATATAGATTTGCTAACTAGGATCGTAAACTACAAATATTTACTATTGTAGTGGTTACATTACAGGGTCATCTACGCAGCCTATGGTAGCTTATTTCCCTTTATGTTTAACATCTAAAACCTGCAATGACATCTTGGGCATCCATGTCCACATATTACAGAGAGTTTTAGCATCTCTTTTTCCCTCTATATCACAACACTATTTCAGTTGTCCCTAGCTCTCTACCTTGATCAAATGAGGGGAAGAAAGGTTATGGGATAATCAACCAGATGATAAAATGTTTAAGGGCTGTGTTAAAAGCAAAAATAATAGCATGAAAGGGACCTGCATTTATGAGGTATTAAGGTGTCTACTGCCATTAGAATCATTATTTCATTAAATCCTCAACCAACTTTTTGAAGTGGACCTTGTTCATTGTTTCCATTTTATAGTCCAAGGTTAGACCTATAGAGGTTACTTACTTGATATTTTTTATCATCTGTAGACATAATGGACATCCGATAAATCCATGTATTTGTTCCTTTATTTGTCTCTTTATTTTAAAGGAAATTCTGGGGCACAGAATTTTAAATGATCTCTTCTGCTTGCAGTTGACTGCACATGTCTTATGTCATCACCTCTGCCACCTCTACTGATGCAATGACATCGTTTTTCCAATTTAAGAATGAGTCAGTATGATGTTCTTTGCTCAATCTTTCCATCAGAATCACCCCTTAGGAAGCAGAGATGAACCCTGCATCCTGGTGTTCTAGCATCTCCTCAAGGAAGAAACCCTTGTTAAAATAATTTCCTTTAGAGAAGGGTTTTACTTTTCTGCAAATGGCATTGTTGGCATATGCGAAGCTGAAGAGTATAAGCTTAATTTTATCAACATGTGAGTTGGTTTGCTTTTGCTTTCCAGAGAATTAAATCTAGAAAAATAATTATGGGGAATTTAATTTCCTCAGTATCAGTAAATCTCCTGGTCATACATTCATCTAAGAGCTACACTGGTTACTTAGAGATTAGTTCTGTGAGTGCACGGGGACTAGTATGCTCACTGAGCTGCTTGAACCCAATTATAGAAAGCCTCCCATTAAGCACAGCCAGAAGTGTGGTCATAGAGAAAAAGTAAAGAAGATAATGAGGTATCTCTCAGGAGGGTCTGGATTATTTGCTGATTGGCGGTAACAAAAATGCAGCTACACAAGCAGTATTTTCTCAGCCAATAATCTAAAATTGTTTTTAACACAAAGCCCCACCAGTTGCCTTAATCTCCAAGAGTTCCATTGCCTCGGGAGAGAAACAGCCTTCCATGGACATATACATAAAGCCTAGATCTTAATGCTGTGTATATTTACATTAAATCCAAAGATCCTCTGGGGAAATAAGTGCAACACTAGACAAATGTTAGTAGCTTTGCAACACCACAGTAACATTTGTTGTGGTTGTTAATTATAATTATCCAGACTGGGATGTATGAGATAGAAAGGAAAGAAATGAGGAAATACATACTTACCTAAAGCTGACTATGAATCAGACCATGTGCCAGGAAACATGCACACATTATCCCCAGAAAAGCAGGCAGTATGATCCCGTTTACCAATATGGACACAGGTTCAGAGAAATGAAGGACGATCACAAGGACACTCAGCGAGTAAACAGTGGAATGAGGGCTTGAACAGTGTCTTTTGACTGGTATTTGTAACTCTTCTTATTTCTTCCAGGGAAGCAAAATCATGAAAGTCTAGCCATGAGGTTACATCTGGGTAATTGTCATATATTAGGAGGTCAGTGCAAGACTAAAAGATGCAGAACAAAAATCAAAGTTGTGGGGCTGGTATCACAGGGACTGCTCTTGGAATGGGATGGAAAGCATCATGGCTTCTTGAAGATCATGGGAGGTGGGGAATGATTGGGAATATGAGTGGTGGAATCCACATGATTGAAGGTGAGCTGGCTAGAGGGAGAGTGCACCCAATCCAGTCAAATGGGTAAAAGAAGAGTATCTTCAATTAGAAAACATTTTACTGCAGGATAGGAAGGCAAAGCGAAATCCAACAACTGCTAAGTCAGGTCTTTAACTTAAAGGAGCACACACCTGGTAAGGAGAGTCCATAGTGGAGCTCAGACTTAGGGGTCCCCACCATTGCATAGAGGCTTTGAGATTATTGCCTAATTGCTCTGAGTTTCAATATTCTCATTATAAAGTAGATATTATGATATCATTCTTGAAGACTGTTAGCTCCCTAGGTACATATTAGAATCTAGTTGTATCACAGGTGCCTAATGATAATGATGGTAGTTGTGATTTTGGAATATAAATGGCTATTACTCTAATAAAAGAGAAAAATGGTGAGAGAAAAAAGGTAATAAAACGAAAGAATTATGCATGCCTCTTTTGTTAGCATTCAGCTCCTGTAGGAGAGTGGATCCCAACCCTGGCTGCACATGAGAATCGGAAAACTTACATATGTAAGTAACATATGTAACATATGTAAGTAACATAGGTAACACCAAATACTTATTTTCTGCCCACCTGCCCAGTGACTTTGGTTTAATTATTCTGAGGAGGAACCCAGACATCTGCTTTTTAAACAAATCTTTAGTAATTCCAATATGCAAAAAAGGATTGAGAATCACTGTTGAATAATACAGCTCTGTCCAAAGGTGACTCTACCTCAAGGCATCTCAGCCCTGAGTGAGCCCACTTGTTAGAGGTAAGGGATAAAGTAAAAGTCCATTTCCATATGGCCTTGTGTTTTGCCTTTGGGCAGTGAGGGGTAGTGGAATGTCAATCAGGCAGTTTCTGGAACACATAGACGCAAAATCTCTGTGCCCATTTTTTATTAGTGGCTAGTGATTATCTTATTAATTCATCTATGTTTAGATTCATTATTTAGGCCTCATTTCAGATTAGATTTTTTTTTTACAAATAACACCATGATTTTGAAAGAGCAAACATTATAGTGGAGGAAATGTAACATTTGGAGTCCAAAGACCTGGACTCATGTTTATTCACTGAGTTACTTAGTTTGCCTCCATTCTATCAAATTCTAACATATACAGATGTCCCAGCCTGAACTTTCCTATAAGCACCCCTAGCCCAGAAGCTAGGGTCAAGGAAAAGGAGTTTGGGGGCACCAACACAAAATATATTCCTTGGGCATAAAATAGTAAAACAGGACTTGGCACCACTATTGATATCACCACATGTTAATAACACAGCCACATAAAAAGCTTAACCTAGGGTCATCCTGTAAATTAGAATTTGTACTCATTCAGATAGAATGTGATGTTTTAGATACCTTTCTGTTAATATATGCAGTATGCCAGGCACCTGGGCAGATTTAATCTGCCTGTAGCATCTTTTAATCTAATGAGAAAGAAAGACTCACCTGGAAATAATGGCAATATAGTGCAACAAAACAATAATGAGAAAGGTGAGTGGAAAGTAATGTGGGAGCTCAGGTAAAGAGGAACAAACTGGAGAAGAGAAAGCTTGGCAGAAATGGTAATCCATTTGATAATTTGAAGAACTGGTAGAGTTCACTAGGTAGAGAAGAAAGGGTTGGGAAAAAATATTAGGATGAGCAAATGCTTATCAAGTTTAAGTCTTGCCCAGAGCCAATGTATAAGGAAGGCATCAAGCTTAATTGTATTAAATTCAAAGTTTGTAATATTCCCAGCCTAAGGAAAAGCCCTGGTTTGTGCTCTGGTACTTTTTTTTTTTTTTTAAACCAGGTCATTAGCCTCTCCTGTTATTTACTGGTGAACACATGTTTTAAAAGATCTACTATATGTTAGGAACTGTGTAAGGCACTGGGGTTGCAGTCAAAGAAAAGAGAAGCATACCCCATATTCTTGGAGTGTGAAATCCAGTGGAAATATCAGAAGACCAACAAGGGATTAATCTCTAAAATATACACAACTCTCATATAGAGATTTTGTTTATATCAAAAAAATCAGACAACCCAATCAAAAAATAGTCAGAATATATAAATACACATGTCTCCAAAGAAGACAGATGGCTGAAAAGCTCATGAAAAGATGCTCAGCATCACCAGTTATTAGAGAAATGCAAATCAAGACTCTACTGAGATTTTACCTCACTCTGGTCAGAATGGCCATCATCAAAAACAATAAATGCTAGACAGGGTGCAGAGAAAAGGGAACCCTCCTACACTGCTGATAGGAATGTAAGCTGGTACAATCACTATGGAAAATAATATGGAAGTTTCTTAAAAAACTAAATGCAGAATTATCCATATGATCTAGTGATCCTACTCTTGGGCATCTATCCAGAGCAAACCATAATTCAAAAATATACATGCACCCCAATGTTCACTGTAGCACTATTTACAATAGTCAAGACATGGAAGCAACCTAAATGTCTATCAACAGAATATGGGATAAAAAAGATGTGGTACATATATTCTATGGAATATTACTCAACCATAAAAAGCATGAAAAATGCCATTTTCGGCAGCATGGATGGACTTAGAAATTATCATACAAAGTGAAGTAAGTCAGACAGAAAAAGACAAATATCATATGAGATTACTAAAATGTGGATCCTAATAAAAATGATACAAAAGAACTTATTCACAAAACAGAAACAGACTCAAAGATTTTGAAACAAAACTTATGGTTACCGAAGGGGAAACACTGGGGGAAGTGATAAATTGGGAGGTCGGGATTAACATATATATACTACCATATACCCAATACCCTGGGATGGGCTATGTGGGAAAAAAATCTGAAAAAGAATGGATATGTGTATACATATGTATATACAAAATCAACTTTGCTGTACACCTGAAGCTAACACAACATTGTTAAATCAAACTACACTCCAATAAAATAAAAATTTAAAAACTACAAAAGAAGAACACTGGAGTGTCTGTAGGAGCAGTGCAGGGTATTGAGAGTATCCAATGGGTAACTGATCGGAAATGCTTTTATATTTAACTTCATTATGTTTCAAAAATAAATGCAAATCATCCTTATCTTGCCAAATGTCTAGAATGATTGGTACAGGGTATAATATTTGGAGTGTAAAATGTTTAAAAATATAAACTGGAGATATTGTCACTCTTTTTATTCACCTAATTAAATTTACATAAAATAGTTTAGATTTTTTTTCCCCTCAATATACAGATATTTGTCAATGGAAAACTATTCCATTCTACATGAAGGATTTCACACGAATCATTTACATTGTCTGTTAGATATCAGTGTAATGACTATGCTTAGCATCACCTAGTTAACCCCTCTTAAGGAAAAAAAAAAAAAACCATAAATACCACCTGTAGACAACGTGCCCATGTCTGCAGCTTATTAACTAGATGACCCTGAGTTAGTTCTTAAATTATCTGTATTCATCTTTGATCATCCCTAAAATTAGAGTGATAATAGCACCTACTTCAAGAGGTTTTGGGAAGATTCAACATAGGCAAAGTTTTTAGAATAGTGCCTTCTATGTACTAAGTGCCCATGACACGCTATCTACCATTATCTCTCAACTACCATGATTGCTCTTCTAAACCTACACCTCCCCTGATGAAAAGAAACTAGAGACAATGAAACTGGCTCAGTGTTCTTATGCCATTTTTTGTTGGAAATGGCAGAATGCTGAGTGAAGTGCAATCACACATTGGCAAACTTGTCTTTTTCATCTATTAAAGGGAACAGGTTCATCAATTTCAAACTCTCTTCTACTTGAAAAAAGAAAATCTCCATCTTCTAATTTAATCACAATAACTTATCTACCCAAAGTGCTTCCCAGTCACTCCAAAGATTCTCTTTCATCTGAGGTTGTCTGTCTGTGAAGAAGAGAGGTGTCCAGATTAGTATTCAGGGTAGCCAAATTCCAGCACTAAAGAATGGCAATATCACATTTTACTGTGTTTTTCATTTCTATTCACTGTTTCTTTCACTTTCTGGAAGGTGAGGATGGGGACATGCTGCTTTTTATTTGGATTATAGGGTATGTATAGATTTTGTATATTTGGAAATATATGATATTCCAATCTTTTAAATTTAATAAAAGTCAAAGTGGAAAAAAAAAGAATCAAGCCTCATCATATTACTTTTCAAGTCTCCAAAAAGCAATTCTAATGCTATGCTATGTATATATTTCAGATCCCTAACCAGAACTCACTTTGGCTGAAGCATCCAATTGCATTAGAGAGTGCCTTGAAGGAGGTGCTGTAAGTGCAACCTTAGGCAATTAAGGGAGAGGAAAAGAAAAGCAATGTTGGCCAGATCATTTGTTTTCCCATAGATTATCTTTCCAAATGTAGACCAGCAGGAACAATTTTTATGCTGACTTTGGAAAATTACCGCAGCAAATTGTATGTGAAACGTGGATTTGGAAATTATGAACCAAGTATACTTGGAAAATGTAAAAGCAATTTTTTGGAATAAAGGAACAGTTCTATACATAGGTGAATACTAAGTCTCAACAAAAGCACATGGAAATCTGTTAGAAAAGTTGTGATGTTTAAGCTAAATGCTTTTTAGGCCATTGACCCTATTTCTAAGCTTCTAACTTATTAATCATTTTCCATCCTCTTAGTTTTAGAACAGGCCACAGACCTGTAATTAAAAAATAGTTAAAACAGTTTGGGGGGAATAATCATGATTGTGCAATGCCCGAAGACAGTCACATGAAGACTCTTATCTCCTGGAGTGAGAGTCACATGTTGAACGTGAAGATAGTGTCACAATTTATATTTCTGTTGTTTTTTTCTCCCTTGGGTTTCATCACCCTTCTCTGGTACCTTGTGATAAGAGGTTTATCCATAGAGCTAGAAGAGCTGGATTAGCTGTGAGGTTTCATGGTAAAGAAGAAGAGTTGGCATACAAACTTATGGGCCAAATCATGCTTACCTCCTTTTTTCTGTAAATAAAGGTTTACTGAAATATGGTCATGCTATTTATTTATTGTTGATGGCTGCTTTTGTGGGGCTACAATAGCAGAGTTGAGAAGTTGTTATCAGAGACAGTCTGGCCTACAAAGCCAAACATATGTACTCTCTGAATCTTTATAGAAAAAAATGTATTGATCTTTGGTATAGAGAAAAAAAGCAGTGAGTTAAAAAGTAAGAAAGAAAATGACATTTCTGAAGGTGTTATTAATTTATCACTGGAGATATTGGATATCCATAGCATTCTCTTTTTATTTTTATTTTTTGGCCATACCCATGGCATGTAGAAATTCCCAGGCCAGGGATCAAACCCAAGCCACAGCTGTAACCAGAGCCACAGCAGTGACATTGGATCCTTAACCTACTGATCCACCAGGGAACTCCAGTATTCCCTTTTATAAATAAAAAACTTGCACATGTTTATATGCTATTTCTCAGCTCGAACATTGTTTTTGAAACTAATCACCAAGGTGAAGTCCATTATGTCTCCAAGGTTCTCAGCTCAGTTATATTCAATTCTGCAAAGCCTTCTTTAATACTCACAGATGGATCTCACTACTCTTTTCTGAGTACTCACATTTATTCCACTATTAGAGACTATTTCACTTATTCACACATCTACCTCTTCCTCCTAATCTGTAAGCTTCTCCAAATTAAACGCAGTGTTTTATTCATCCTTGTATCCATCTCTTACAAACTGCCCTCTGTATAGAGGATGCTCAGTGGATGTTTGTTGAAGTTAGCTGAAAGAGAAAAAGTGGCAAACAGAAGTCTTGAGAAGTTAAC